>NC_084971.1:17995985-18283485 GCF_963691925.1 Scomber scombrus
CCTACTGTCCACTCAGATGGTTTATGATGTTTGTGCTGGAGTAGATGACAGATGTTTGAAAGGCTCATGCTCAGTGGGAGGTCACATCCTGGTGGTATCGGGAATTGTATGAAGCAACCTTCTGGTAATATTTGAAATAAAATATGTCAATATGTCAGTCACTGAATAATGTACTTCAACTTCACGTACAAAGAATGAAAGATGTAAAGAAATTTCTTTCGTCAAGTACATTATTTTCTTATATTGGATCACTTTTCTAAGAAAAAGCAGTTGTGTTTAAATAGCAAGTTATTTTAAAGATAACTTGTCAGTGTACATTTTGTTTTGAACAATACTTGCTACCCTAAGGACTGATTTAGAATGGTGGTCATACTGTTTAGCCAGACAATCAAGAAAGCATTTTCCACGGCCATATTATAAACACAAATACAACAAAGGAATTTCAGTTATATTTTATAAACTTATGTGAGTAGATAGATCATAGTAAGTCTTGAAGAGAGACTACTTTATTAAGATCAAAACTGTGTTTGACGTTTGTCCTCATTAAAGCAGTAGTGTGTTTGTGTACTTTTTTTTAAATACAGGCCAGCAAGGAGGTGAAATATAACTATGGCCAAATGTACACACTAACCAAGCTGCTAATGGGATTTTTGTGATGCTGATTAGAGTTTTGATTTTTCCCCAGTGTTAGCATGGACTTGGTCAGAGTACAGTGTGTAAACCAGTACCCTATATGACAGTACATGACTGACTGCAGGTCAATCTACACAAATCCTGTACAGATATGCTGTAATCTACAGCTGGTTCTCAATCAATCCAATCTTTCTTTGTGCAGCTGTCTTAGCAGAGAGATGAACGAGATGCACAGATAAGTGAAAAGGCAATCAAAAGCAATGGACATAGACAGACACTTGTACACACACACAAACACACATTAATAATGTCTTTCTAAGCATGTGATGTCACACTCACATGAACAATTCGGTATCAGTTGAGCAAACATATAGATCATATAAAGCAAAGAGTTGTCTTTGTATATTTGTTTTAACAGTCGAGGTAATGTTCTCTAATCTAAATATGTAATTTGGGGGGGAAAACATCTCTGTGGCCTCTAAGAAATTAACTTTTCATAGACTAAATGACTGATTGGTTAATCAACAATGAAAATAATCATTAGTTGCTGACTTGAGTCATATCTTTAATCACTTCCACTATAAGCTCATATTTTAAATCATTTGAAACATCGATATAATGGTTGTGAAAAGCTAATGACAGAATACTGACTGTACTCTGTCTATATATCATTATTATATATTTACTGACTGTATAATATTGTTTGGCTGCGTCTGTTTGCAAGCCTGTTTTGATATACACTTGTAATAAGAATCTGAAGAGTCAAATAAACACATTATCCAAAGTATTATCCAGTATATGGATTTTTTTTTGCAATGGCTGTAAAAGCATTATGCTCAATCCCAAGCAAACAGAAAAACATTAAAGTTTTGTGTTTATACATTGGGAATTTTCTACAGTCCCCTAATGATAAACAATGGGTCCTGTGTTAGACTGTAAGTTACTGAAATGTGATCTAAGTACTTTGTTCAGGCTCAACTTCCATGCTCTGCATCATGACCCTCAGCGTTGCTGAAGAGCAATGCAGGCCATGCAGTCTCTGATCGTAGTCAAACTCAGCTGTCATGCTCCCCACCCTGGGCACGCACAGCAAGGGGTTGGTTGAAGATGGAAAGATAAAAATAGCCAAGGCGGGAGAGACAGAAAGGGTTAAAATGTTTATGACTGCAGTTGTTATCCTACAGAGAGAGAGGAAAGGAAGAGGAAGAGTAGGCAGGACTGGGCCCTGGCTAAACCAAGCTCACACATTAAGACCAAGCCAGAGGTATCCAAGGCTGAGCAGTTTTAACTGGTCAGGGGATTTAAGGGCACAGAGGGGGGATAGAGTGATGGCAATAATAAAGTAAGTGCATGAGATTTGGCTTGTTCATCAAGTTTGAACAGAACACGTGGACAGATTTAATGGATTGTAGGATTTATTGATGTAGACAAATGTCAGAAAAGTGGACTTGAGAGGCTTTCATTGAAGGAAGCAAAGTGAGAAACTACAAGGATTGGACTTGGTCACGCCATACAGTACAGCACCAAAGTGAGTGAAGATACTTAAGGCCACAGTTTTAAGGTACAGTGGGAACATTCTTAACTGATTTGGATGGTAACCATGGGCAACGCAGCATCATGTAAAGCCTGTGGATCAGATAAAACTTTAAAGACCACTGGGAGTGACAACGATTTAAACCAACACACTGACTACTACGGAGCTCCTGACTATGGATCTGAACTTGTTGATTCATTGGTAAGAGGCAGCATGAGAGACAAGGTTCTGCTGTTATAATTACTTTCATATGTTAAGTTACTTTTGCTGCAAGTTTCAAAAAGTATGTTGTATTTCGTTTGTTGCTCCGGGTGTATTTGTGTGTGTGTCTTTGTCTGTGTGTGATGACATCTTATGTCAGGGGTTTGACCCTTGATCCTACACAGAGGTGTGGCCAGACCCCAAACATTCAATGGGGAGTTTGATCCTGCTGACCTCACTAGTTAACACCCAATGGTATCTGACTGGCACGTTATTGTCTTAACACCACTACAAGGTTGAAACCTTGTCAACAGTTAATTACCAAATCAAAACATCTAGTTGGGTTTTTAACAAGTAGGCATACAGGACAATAAAATCTCCATAAATTATTATCTGTCTAAATTTGTATTACATTTCTGGTCAAATATTAGATATCTGCAAGGAGAGATCACATTTCACACAAAAACTCAGAAGAGCCTGAATAATGTTTCTGGAAATGAAATGCTTAGTTAATTAATTGATTAATTAATTGGTTTGACAATTGAGAAGATTTGGTGTTTTTATTTATGTCATTTGATATTAAATATCTTTACATTTTTGCATGTTGTGTGTAAAAAAACAAGCAATTTGATGACTATTGATGATTATTTTTTCACTATTTCCTGACATTTTTGTAGACTAAATTAATAATCCCATTATCCATAAAATAATCAGCGATTATCATTTATTTCAGCACTAAATGTATCAGCAGGTTTAAAAAGTATCATTATTCAGTGATATTAGCTTATTGCAGAATTGGTATAAATGTTGGCAGATAAATGTTCTTTCTGAAAATTTCTCAAAATGTGTATATCCTTGTCACAAATCATTATTAATCCAAATTTAAGAATCAATGACAAAAATGAAGACATATTCAGTCATTAAATTGTTATCGGACCCTCAAAGGTATATCGGTATAGGTACTGGCCTCAAAAATGTTGTCAAATATCACTTGGCCTCTAAAGTCTCATACTGTTTTAGAGCGATATTTGTGCTGACAGTTGTCGGATATGTTACAGTAAAATGGTGAGGAGCCTCAGGTTGTCTTGAGGGGTGTTTACAGTTGATATTTGATTCCAGGTCAGAGGAAAAGGCCCTGTGGATAGTGTTATACATTGCTTATATCCTTAGAAAGAACTAGGTCAACATTTTGGGGGGACTTTACACCTTTATACAAGTCAATCTATCAACCATATCAAATACACTCCTACATTCATTTCTTTAAATAATTTAGGGTTTTTTGTTGTTGTTTTTTTTTTGGGGGGGGGTTATTTGGATGTGTAGGTAAATAAAACAAAAACAAAAACACTAAAATTAAATGTAAAGACTAGATTTAACAAATGGAATGTATATAAAAATCAAACTTTTGCCATTATTGATTATTGTTTTTGTGTATGTGTTAGTTAGAAAAAGCTATTGCTTATAATACACAGTACCAGCTGCGTAACCTCAATGTTTTCTGAATGAAAACTTAATAAGTACACCAAGTACACCAGAAATAACACCATAACAAACTAAACAAAAAAAGCATGTATTACTGTCTCTAATATTGGCTCCAATCTGTCTTTATCTCTCTAGTCGGACAGCAACACCAGTTTCCTGCGAGCTGCCAGAGCAGGAAACATTGATAAAGTCCTTGAGTTCCTGAAAAATGGAGTCGACATAAGCACCTGTAACCAGGTAAGGAAGTTACGTTACTTCTGCTGTTGCAACTGTTGCTTAATGATATTTCCATTTATGCCGTTACGTGTGCACGATGTGCACTGTTACTCTTGCGCTTCCTTTTGAAACTGAATATGACTGCTGTGTGTCTTATAGTCTAGCTCTGTTTGTTATTGATCTTATGTAGAAGGAATATATGGTTCAAAACTCTTATTTACATGCCAAAATACTCTATGTATAGTATCAAACTATATTATCACAAAGTCATTGAAGGATTTACATTGCTATCCTCAGATGTGCATTTTTATTTGGTAAAGAACTGCTTTCAGTTAGCATCAGTGTTAATATCGGCAGCAAGATTATATTTAGATATTGTCTTTGTGTTGTGATGTAACTACATCACAGTTATTTTTATTCAGTGTATTTCTATGCCCTTCTTATAAGCTTTAATCTAGTTTTTGTCTATGTTTAGGCAAGGAAATACCCATTATGTCCATTTTACAACAGTTGTACTGTGTCTCACATTTTTGACTGTGTTCTTCATGTTAACAATGATCACATCTGGCCCAGAATTGGCAAACCAGTGATATTTTTTCTTAAATCTGCTGTTAAATAATCAAATCATCATCCACATTCCAGCCAACATACAGCAAATTCAATACATGTTACTGTCACACCAGTAAGTCAAAGTCTGCCTGTCAAATCTGCTGAATATAACCTTCACTCTGCTGTGTCATGGTGGCATCATACAAACAAGTTAAGTCAGCACATACCTTAACCTGCGAGCCCCCCTTCCAAGATGATTATCACCCTCTGGTCTACAATTAGTCCCCTCCCACTTCCCCCCACCACACCCATTCTTCCTTTCAATCCTAGCTATATTTGACGGCTCTATGTCCCTCTGACAGCTGTTCTTACCCCTCACACCCACCCTCACTCACATTCCTCTGAGAAGTAGGGAGTGGGGAGAGTGCAAAATCCCTTACTGAATCTCTAGATCTCAGCACACCCCCTGGCCTGTTTATATCATTATGATTTACAGTAGTCACAAGGTAGTTTAAAGGTGGAGAGGGAGAGTGGCTACGTGACTGTGTGTGTGTGTGTATGTGTGTGTGTGTGTGTGTGTGTGTGTGTGTGTGTGTGTGTGTGTGTGTGTGTGTGTGTGTGTGTGTGTGTGTGTGTGTGTGTGTGTGTGTGTGTGTGTGTGTGTGTGTGTGTGTGTGTGTGTGTGTGTTTCTACTGTCTCATTACTGTTGGCCTTTTGTAATTTGAAAGCAATTTAATAGCAACTATTTATACGCTGGGCTGTAATTGGTTGGCAGAGAGGAAGTGGCTGCTGCCCACCCATAGCCCTACTATTTGTTGTCATGAGCACCATGGGTTTTATTTTGTTTATCAAGTGGGAAGCCTCACTATTCAGGGCTGCAATACTGCACATGCACACGCACACACACGCACACACACGCACACACAAACACACACACACACACACACACACACACACCACCTCTCTTCCTGCAACAGGATAGCCCTGCCCTTCATAGTATCTGTCAGGGGTCAGATGATTACATTTGAGCCCTTTTCAGGTGACCAAACATGTGAGTGACATTTTCATCCCAGTGATGCTCTCACTTTGTGTGTGTGTGACTGTGTTTAGAGTGAAAAGGTGAAAAGCCACTGTACTATAAAACTGTAGGAGTGATTCTTTTAGGAAATCACAAGAAACACATATCACTCAGTTGTTCATGACATTGACATTGACCCTGTAGCTCATTTTACTTTGTATTTGAGCACTGATGTAGCAAATTATAGTGATATATATATATTTATGACACATTTGTTCCTGAACATTTTTCTTGTCAGTGTTGTTACTGTTTTCATTACACTTATGTGTGAAATCTGTATTTCAGACAGTGCAATGTGTTCATACACAACATACACACATGATTAAATGCTTTACCACACATGCATTTACACATATACATGAACAGAGTCCCACATGAGTGCATTACATAAACTGTACCTCTAGGTGTGTGGTTTGACAGTTGGTTTAGCTGTCCTTACACAGTGATATATGGTAATAGTAATCTGCTACCTTTAGAGCTGCAATGAATAGTTGATTAATTGACTAGCCAATGGGCAGAAAATTATTTAACAACTATTTTGATAATTGATTAATTGTTTTTAATTTTGCGATCACCTATATATTTTAAGAGAAAATGCTAAAATGTCTTTCTTATATGTGAATACTTTCTGGTTACAGTAAACTTAATGTGTTTGGGTTTTGGACTGTTGGTTGGGACAAGGTTTGTAAAACAGTGATTGAGATTTTTCACAATTTTCTGGCATTCTATAGAGATCAAACAACTCATATTAATAATAGACACATTATTAATAAATGGAAATAATCATTAGTGTTCAGACTGCTGTGCTGTGGGGGTAACATAATTATGGTAAGACCTCACACATTCACCTCCTGTTTGGAAGGTTCTTGTTGAAGGATTAAGAATTTAGGATGTGGTCAATCTAACACAACAGCAGTGTCACATTCTGGTGAAGGAGTGTGATTATAAATACTGGTATTTAACTTGTGTACTTGTAGAATCAAATAAATCCAGGCTATTGCTGACTATTACTAAACTACCAAGGAGGGTTTGCTTCTAACCTGATACATTTGTTTGTGTTGATGGAAGCTGAGGACTGAGTTCTTCCTAGATGACCATGTCAAGCTAACACTACACACAGTATGACTAGTCTGACATTCATAATTAACATCCGCTGAAATTTGATGCCTGGATGATCATTCAAAAGTATTGTGTAACTCGTGATTAGCAGCAAAATTGCTCTTTAGGCAATAAGTGGATCGGAATCATGTCTGTGGAAAAGCACTCCACACAATTACAGAGCCATTATCTGTAATACTGCTGTTAGCATTAAAGTCAGCAGTCAGAGCCCTGCTGATAAGAGCATCAGCAGAGATGAAATTATGTTACTTAAATGTGCAATCTGGTTAATTGGAAGTAGCAATCAATTGATCTGCAGTGATTTTAAAATTAAGGAAGGGCATATGTTTCAATATAATCTGCAAGTACACAATGTATTTGTGTTAATCGGCAAATATCATTACAGTTTTATTACTTAAACACTATTAAGCAGGGCTAACATCTATACAGTTTTACAAACTGTGTTTCGGTGTTTACAATATTAGTTGGATTCAGGAAATGTATCCTAAAATGAATATGATGTCATCCTTTCTTAACTTGGGTAAAACTGTGTATCCACAAGTCAGCAGGAGATGCTGGCATGCCGCATGGGACTTTTGAACTTTGCCCATGGCGTATGTGTTCATTTATAACCGAATAGCCAGATCCTAGAAAGCAGCAGCAAGGTAGTGAGGGGCCAGAGTCTGTCACCAAGGGAAACACGCTGTCCAAGTTAGTCCAAGAGGGAGATACTTGCCCTGCTTGCCAGAATCAGAGTCTAACTATCCTTCTTAATAGATTTTATGAATGAGACAAACAAAACACCTTCTATGCTGAACTGATCTCACAGCTTTTACAACAGTGTCCCTTTGTGAACATAGACACACAACATAGATTTAATTTAGATATCACTGTAGTCACTTTGAACCAGCTGAATTACATATTGTGCATGTGACAGTTTGTTACATATGAGTATGTCATGTGTGTGTGTGTGTGTGTGTGTGTGTGTGTGTGTGTGTGTGTGTGTGTGTGTGTGTGTGTGTGTGTGTGTGTGTGTGTGTCTCAATGTGAGCTGTTCAATTTCTGTCCTTACAATTAAAGGCCTCCATAATCTACCCAAATGTTAATCCTTGGTGAGTGATATTACTCTTTAATCTGCATGCATTTTACAATATTACATTATTTCCCTTTTTTCCTCCAACATTCATCCCATTTGACACTCAGGCCTATAAAATGACATCACATAAACGTTACCATTTATTCACACGTGTGATTATAACAAAGGTCATTGGTCACAGTGGCATGAATATTAATCTCTGCTGGATGGAGCTCAATCATGTCATGTCGCTCCTACAGTACAAACTGCCAGGGATCACTGTGTTGGGCTGCATGTCCATTAGCTAAATAAGCTTTCACTTAGAGTTCAGAGGAAAAGAGGAAAAGGATATTTAGATCAGTTTGTGAGTGAGTGAGTGAGTTTATGTGTATGTTGTGGGTTTTACAGTACTTGTCTTTCCTGAATACACATTGGTTGAAATGTGATTGAAACATTCCAATATAAGATTGCATAATTGTCAGTGTCAGTGAGGCTGGCATTTTAGAACGAATGTGTATAGCCGAAACGGGTGACTTTCTACATGTTCAAACTGCAACAAAGAGCATTAAGTCTTGAGTTTGGAAGTGTATTCTTGTCTTCTGATATCTTCAGTGAGAATGTCACTGACTGACTGACTGACTGACTGACTGACTGACTGACTGGTTAATGTGACCGTATGGTTTACTGAAGTGATTGGCACCCAGACAAACATAGCAGATTACGAAGAGCATCTCCAGCTCATTATAACCACACTTAACCTGTGATGACTGTGGTGATGATGATGATGATTACTCAATTAATTTGTCAGTTCATGCACGCACAAAAAAAATTACAACATTTTGGTAATTGATTAAGTAATTTATCAAGGAAAAATGTCAATTATATACTGGTTCCAACTGGTTTTTCTATTTTATCTTGTTATAACTGGAATATCTTTGGGGGCTCTTAATCTGATTAAATGAGCAATTTGAAAATGTCACCTCTGGCTCTAGGAAAATGTGATGGACATTTTGTATTATATAATTAAGTTTTTAGACTAGACAATTAATTAATTGTAATAGAGGATCGAAATATAAGTTTCATTAATTTTTTTGCTACTTTTCTCTACTGCTTTTGTCTCTATTTTTTATATTATGAAGATGATTACATTTTGATCAAGCAATTTTAAGACATTTTATAGGCTAAACAATGAATTTGTTGCATTGACAAACATTTATTTATTACATTTTTTAGATGGTTAGTGTTCAAGTTGATTTTAAATTGCAAGTTGACTCCCTGTGTTTTCAAACTTCAGGTGTGAGAAGAGATAAAAAGAAATAGTTCTTTAGATGATTTGCTGTATTCAGCACAATCCCATAAAATGGCCTTCTTTGCTAAGTTAGTTTTCTAGCAGGAGGCTTGTTATGGCTTTCAAATAAAAGGAAAATACAAGTACAGAATTCTCCACTGCAAGCTCATTAGGAACTTACATGAAAACATATCTTTTAAGTGTTTCATATTAGGACATGGACAGAACAGAAGGGGGCTCTCATATGTACCCTTTTAAAGTCACATTACACATCTTCGACATAGTCACTCACTCGACTAGACACTCACTAACATACTTTGGCCTCTGAGGAACGTCCTCCTTTTTTTCCTTTTTGAAAGGTCGACATTTTCAGTAGCTTCTAAATATGAGTATCCATGTTTGTGTGTGTGTGTGTCCTACATACCCTCTATGACTGTGCAGAAACATTACACCCCTTTGGCTGTTTGGCATTTGGCGACTCAGTGTGTGTGTGTGTGTGTGTGTGTGTGTGTGTGTGTGTGTGTGTGTGTGTGTGTGTGTGTGTGTGTGTGTGTGTGTGTGTGTGTGTGTGTGTGTGTGTGCGCATGTAAGTGCGCATGTAAGTGCGCGCAAGGGAAGGAAGGGGGCAATGATAGAAGTGTTAGCAACATAACGGCCCCTCTTTACATCAGTGCCAAGGGGGTCTCTGGAGCCAGGAGGCACAGTCCATCTCTGTAACCCATGTGATAGAGCCTGCATGGAAGAGGAAGAAGACAAATAGTCCCAGAATTTTGGATCTAAACCAAGAAGGCTGTTGAGGGAAGAAAATGACCACTGCTGATAGCTGGAGCACAATTTCAGAAGGCAAAAGATAGAAACAAGCAAAGAAAGATTACAAAGGAGAAGAATGCACTGAGAAGAGAGAAGACAGAGAGAGATTGACATTTGTTGTGAAAAAAGGAGCGACAAATCTGAGGGATACAAACGAGGCCACAATTTGAAGTACTCTTCTAGATTGCGGATTTCAGGGGGACACGGGGCGCAATGGAGGAAGAGGAGGATGAGGTGAATCATTTTTTGTGTGTTTATATATGTTTGTCTTTGAAGAATTATCTGCGCACACAATGTGTTGTATAAATACATCAGTTGAGTTGTGGTTGCCTGGCAGATAGTGAAACATTTACTCAACTTTCCCCCTCCTGTGCTGCTGCTCACCTGTAGCACTGGTTGATGGATCAAAGGTCTTTGATGTAATGGTCACACCAAGCCTGTCTGAGGGGGAAATCAACCATGTTTTTGTGCTGAATTCCTGACTGCTGAACATTTGTAGAAATATACATTCTTTAAGAACTGTAAATCATTTGATCTGTGTTCATTTTAATCCTAAATGCATATTTTACCCATAAAAACATTTACGAATATTTTATTTTATAATGTTCCTATCCTAATATTGTTTGGAAAAAAAATCCTGCCGCATGTAACATTGTTTTTGTGTTACAATATTGACCACCAGCCTGTTTGTTCATTATGCTGACAATGCTGTACAGTGTAATGCCACACCTCAGTTTATTTCCTCATCATGTATTATATACAATTTAGCTTTATATTACAAGCTTCACATGGGTCATTTGCAATTGATTCTGTAGTTGTTGATGTTCTGTGTCCACTCCCTGCATCTTCTAGCACTTATGATGTAAGGTGTGGCGCTTGATATCTGTAGCGTAATTCTATGAGTAGCACTCTCTTTGCTACATTGTTTTCTCAAAATCTTGCATTGATATTTTGTTTTTATTCTTTTCAGAATGGTCTGAATGCACTACATCTGGCAGCTAAAGAGGGACACAAGGATTTAGTAGAGGAACTGGTGGAGAGAGGAGCACATGTTGACTCTGCCACAAAGGTACACACATATCCGCATTGTCATAAAGCTTTTACCAATTTTACCAATTTTATTTTCAGATATGAACATTTCAGAGTTCTACTGCACTCTGCATAGATATTGCAGCTACACAAGATCTTCTATCTTATCCTTTTTACTTTATCCACACTGCAGGTCTAAGAATGGACGACGATAAGTCACAAATTTGTGATTTTGTGCTATGAAAATAAAACCAACTTGACTGAAGCTTCCCAGTTTTGATGTCAGTACTAAATTATGGTGTAGAAGATAAATGGAAATAAAGGAACAGAGGAGAGTGACAGCTAGGTGACAGAAAGTGAAAAAGAGAATAAGGCTGATCAAGCACCTGGAGAGAGTGTGGATACACATGAATATATAGTGGTATCAGTTGTGCAGTACTGTGTAAATCACTTTGTGGAATCTCACTCCCACTTAAAGTTTGAAACTTGATTCACAAGGGCCGTGATAGACATGAGGGTGATTTAAGAGGGAGAAAAGCCATGTGGAAAGAATTTAATTCTGAAACTTTGTATATCCACAATAAGCAACTTCTGTTTAAAAAAAAAAAAAAAAAGTTGGTGGGTGACGTTGTTTGTGATATTCCTGATGTTTCCAATGTAATATCTTGAATGTGTTTTTGGATTCTTTCCGTTGAATGGCTGGCTTTCTTTAAAATTTAGATAACAATCATGACAACAATTTACATGAGTTGCTCCAAGGCTTTGGTTTTGAAACAGGCCACATTAGACTCCCCATTGCATCATGACAGGAATGAGAGTGAGTGTCTGGAAAGCTGCTTGGCAAGGTGTTCGGAGTGTGACTCTATGAATGTCTGATGTCATGTAGCCTTAACAGCTAGTATTACTAAACAGCCAGCAAGGAATCTGTCACCCTGCCCGCCCCATATCCCTGGACTGACAAGAATTTGGCCTTTGGTATTAAACAGTCAGTTGAAAAAAGAAAAATATACAAAACCGTAACCTTTTTCTGTTATCAATTTGTATTATTTGGTTTTCTGTATCAATCCAGTGTTATACTTCTCTTACAGCTCTTTTAACCAAATGAGACACACACACACACACACACACACACACACACACACAGGATATATGCATACATATTTAGCTGGTGCCCTCAACCCTTTTTTTCATTTTGCAGAAAGGAAATACTGCCCTCCATATTGCCTCATTGGCTGGGCAGAAAGAGGTAGTCCGACTACTGGTAAAGAGAGGAGCAGATGTCAATGCTCAGTCACAGGTGAGAATTAGACTATGTATTTAACTAGAAAAAGTTTGTAAGTATATGACATTTAGTAACTCTTTATGCATGTGTTGTCTCTACAGAATGGCTTCACTCCACTCTACATGGCATCCCAAGAGAATCACTTGGAGGTGGTGCGATACCTGTTGGAAAATGAAGGGAACCAAAGTATTGCAACAGAGGTAAGTTTGTGTGAAAAAGGACCTGTGCACATGTTGAACTGTACAAATTATAATAAACGTAGATTCTAATTCAACTTACAGTCACATCTTCCTCTCTTTTTCTCCGAATTGGTTTCACTCTTTTAACCTTGGTTTTCTTATTTTCCTCTCCTCTGCTCTGCCAGGATGGTTTCACTCCACTGGCAATCTCACTCCAGCAGGGCCACAACTCAGTGGTCTCCCTACTGTTGGAGCATGACACAAAGGGCAAAGTACGCCTCCCAGCCCTGCATATTGCAGCCCGTAAGGACGATACCAAGTCTGCTGCACTACTGCTCCAAAACGACCACAATGCTGATGTCCAATCTAAGGTGAGGGAGAAATTGAGGGAGAGACGGGAAGGGTGAAGTGCAAGAGGAAGAATTGAGGGAAGCATATGGGAAGATGACAGTTTTCAACAAAAGCAACAGGAAGACAAAAAAGAAGTGTTTGATAATGTAGCTGGCTGAATGGATTATTTTTCATGTTAACAATTTTACTAATTTTAATTATATATATATATATATATATATATATATATATATATATATATATATATATATATATATATATATATATATATATATATATATATATATATATATATATATATATATATATATATATATATATATATATATATATATATATATATAGTATTGATGATGTAGCCTTTCTATGAGTATTTTGTTGTTTGCTTCCTTGTCTTTGCTTTTTGTTTTCTATGTGTGTGACCTTGAACACTTACCCTGTGTATTGTGTGTTGTGAAAAGCCCTTACAACCCAACACCCTATTCCCCCTTTCTCTCTTTATGCATCCTAACCAGATGATGGTCAATAGAACCACAGAGGTATACATACTTATCACAGCTTCACTTTATTCCTTTTTGTCACTTCTGACCATCTCTTTCAGCTGTTTTTGTCCTGATCTTTACCTTATTTAGTGGAGACTTAATGAAATCTTGCATGTCAAAATTATGTACAATTAATATGAATGCATGCAGCTGACAATGCTGTACTTTACACTCCTGCATGGCTAACAGTTAAACACACTGTGTTATATTTATGTAATGTATCCCAGAAAATGTAGGTTTATTGCATTTTAACTACTATATCAATTATCTGTTATATATTTCTTTCTTTAATTTACATTTTTTAATTAATTAATCATTCTTTAAAAGTTTAAAGTTATATTATTCTTCACTGAAACACTGGCAGCACTCCATTACAGCAGCTGTCAATTTCCACTTCATATTATTTATTGTTCTTTTTCTCTACATGGCCTACAGCATGTGTACTTCCAAGCATGTTGATATTGTTTTTTCTCTCTGAAACACGTTGTCAAACTTTAAGTTAACTCTGTTTTTTAATTAAATTGCACCATGTCTATCAGAATGGGAAGGTAAGGAGTAAACCCATCTACAACTGTGTACTGTAAATATTTATATATAATGTATAGCTTGTATATAAATGTCCATTTGTCCGTCAGCAGATACATCTAGTGAATAGTTGCTTTGTGTATTTCAGCTTGGTTTTTAATATTGTTTATTTTGAAAGGTTTTTTGTTGTTGTTGTTGCTTTTGTGACAATTTCAATTTCAATTTCAATTTATTTTTGTACCACAATTTGTTTTGGGGTTTTTTAGCTAGCATGGCAGGATTACAGGGTTTTTGAATGCATTATGTATTGCATGTGCTATTTTGGGGTATGCTCATTTTAGTGATTCTTATACGGATGTGTCTGGTTTCTTTTGTTCAGCATGCTGCCTCATTATAATGGTGCTTCAGTAGAATCAGGTTTCTTTCCTGTATCTGCTACTGAAAAATCTAACCTTTCTTTCTTTCTTTCTTTCTTTCTTTCTTTCTTTCTTTCTTTCTTTCTTTCTTTCTTTCTTTCTTTCTTTCTTTCTTTCTTTCTTTCTTTCTTTCTTTCTTTCTTTCTTTCTTTCTCTCTTTCTTTCTTCTTGGTTTTCTTCTATCTCACTTTGCTCTTCCTTTGCAGCTGTTTCTCACCTGCTGTTTCCACCATTGTTCTGATCCTTCCTGTTTTTGTCATTTGATCTCTTTTTCTTTCCCGCTGACTCTCTCCTTCCCTCCTCTCTCCCTGTCTGTCTCAAACAGAGTGGGTTCACCCCTCTGCACATCGCGGCTCACTATGGTAACGTGAATGTCTCCACCCTGTTGCTGAACAGAGGAGCTGCTGTAGACTTCACAGCCAGGGTAGAGACCCATTTCCACTTCTCTTAGCACATCAAGACACTTTGTGTACCACAGTCTGATGTGTGTTTTCACTTAGAGGCTTGCAAAGAAATGTATTTCAAATTGTCTAGAAATCATCTACGCCTCTAAAAACGGCATTTCCCTGTAGTCTGTCAGAGGTTATATTTCCTACATTTTTCAGCTATTTTGCCTTTCTGAGCCTGGTTTCTTTAAATATACTATTTATTCAAATGGATTCTAGGCCTTCTCCGGACTGCGTCCATGTACATGTTGATGAGATGAATTAATAATGAAAATATGGTGTTCTCATAAACCACAAAACTTTAAGGCCAACAAGCCAGTCCCAGAATGGCAGTTAACTCTGTCTCCTCATGTGCCCTGTCAGAATGGAATAACGCCTCTCCACGTGGCCTCTAAGAGAGGGAACACCAACATGGTGGCCCTGCTGTTGGACAGAGGAGCTCAGATAGATGCTAAAACCAGGGTGAGTCTCCACAACAACAACAACAACAATGGGTATAGAACTACTAGCTGTCAATTACTTTGTTAAAACAGACAAACTGGATTTATGACTACACTTGCAAATATTTGTGTCTGTGTATTCTCCCCCAGGATGGACTGACTCCCCTGCACTGTGCAGCCAGAAGTGGACATGACCCAGCAGTAGAGCTGCTGCTGGAGAGAGGAGCCCCAATCTTAGCTAGAACCAAGGTGTTGTACACCTCAGCCGGTATTGACCCAATATACACCAGAATTTTTCCTATCACTAAATAAATGTGTGTAGTTTTTAATCAGATCCGGGGTAAAGTTGTCATGAGACATGTGATACACTTGATATTCTATGCCTGTTTCCTGCTTCTTTTGCTTTTGCCACCCTCACAAGAAACACACTGGGTAGTGTGGATGACTAGAGAGATAGTGGACTTTGTTGTTCTGTTTGCTTCCGTGAAGAAGGTTGTGTAATTCTAAGGAACTATAAACCATATTTCAAGTGATCATTTCCTCACTCTAACCAAATGATTGTTCTACTTAAATCTAACCAGACCAGCATTGTCATGCCATGAAACATAATTATTCTTTAATTTTTATTTGTATTGGTTACTACAGCTACTTGATGGTATAAACGTAATTAAAGGTTTGAATTTCAGAACTGTAATGTTGTTGTTTTTTTAATGAGGACATGAGGTTGTTGTACTGCTTTTTTGTCACTTTTTCATCATCTATGTATTGTCCACCACAGAATGGACTGTCCCCACTACACATGTCAGCCCAGGGAGACCACGTTGAGTGCGTGAAATTCCTGCTGCAGCAAATGGCGCCTGTTGATGATGTCACACTGGACTACCTCACAGCGCTGCATGTCGCAGCTCACTGTGGCCACTACAGAGTCACCAAGCTACTGCTGGACAAAAAGACTAACCCAAATGCTAGGGCCCTGGTACGTACAACAGATAACAACTGTACAAGCACCAAAGTATTAACCCGCACATACATGTAAAGAAGTAAAAACAAGAACATACATATAAGAAATACACACACAGTTAATGTGCTGAAGTTAATGGGCTATGTGAATGAATGCTCTTACTTTTTTTATTAAGAAAATAATATTTATTATTGACTGTCCCAAAATCCCGTATCAAAATGACCAAATGGAAGAATAAAAGATGAGTTGACAGCATAAAAAAACAGCAACATTGTCTCCCATAGCATGTGACACTAGTAATGGTCTGGTAAAGCTAGTGATTATGTACTAATGTAACATATTTCTCCATTCCTATATAAAATGCCCCAGAGAAGAGTCAACTTACCTTTCAAATTAAATCTCAGTAATAAAATGAAAGTCAATTCATTTTTCTCTCTCTCTACCAGAATGGTTTCACTCCTCTACATATCGCTTGTAAGAAGAACAGGGTGAAAGTGATGGAACTGTTGGTTAAATATGGAGCATCCATCCAGGCCATTACTGAGGTGGGACACCTGTATACATCTGGAAATCTTTCAAATGCATTGCCATTGTTGTCACTTAGCATTTTATATTGATTATCATTGTTCTTGTATGTCTCTCTCTCTCTCATTCTAGTCTGGTCTGACTCCCATCCATGTAGCTGCCTTCATGGGCCACCTCAACATTGTTCTACTCCTGCTGCAGAATGGAGCTTCACCTGATGTCCGTAACATTGTGAGTAGTACACCTCGTAATGTTACAGACCACAAAGGTTTTATGCAGCACAGTGACATAATGCTTACACATTTCCTGTCTTTGCCTATCAGCGTGGTGAGTCAGCTCTCCACATGGCAGCACGAGCAGGTCAGATGGAAGTGGTTCGCTGTTTGCTAAGGAATGGAGCGTTGGTGGATGCCATGGCCAGGGTGAGTCAGCATCGTCACATCATCATAGTTCATGACTCCCTCCGTCTGTTTATCATAAATAAGCATATTTCATCCACTAAATTGCAAACACATGCTTAATAGGGTAATATTGCCTGTCTGGATATCTCTATTTTCTGCTTCTCTCCCTGCTTATTTTTTGCTCTCCTGTTTTGCCTGTATATTCAAACATTTCCATTCCTCAACCACAGGAGGACCAGACTCCCCTACACATTGCATCTCGTTTGGGGAAAACAGACATTGTCCAGCTGCTGCTACAGCACATGGCCCACCCAGATGCCGCCACCACAAACGGCTACACTCCCCTTCACATTTCAGCCAGGGAGGGTCAGGTAGAGACTGCTGCAGTGCTACTGGAGGCCGGAGCCTCACACTCACTAGCCACCAAGGTGAGCAGAGAATGGGACAAACTTTTGTATAAGCTTCCAGCTAAATACACACACAAACACACACACACACACACACACACACACACACACACATACACACACACACAAAAAAAATAGTTCAGACTTGTACCTTGTACGCTGGAAACAAACTTGAATTCTATTTTCCCTCCACAGAAAGGATTCACTCCATTACATGTAGCAGCTAAGTATGGAAGCCTTGATGTAGCAAAACTACTCCTTCAGCGCAAAGCTCCCCCTGATGATGCTGGCAAGGTAAGCTGAGGATCAGACATTTTGATTAAAGATACTTCAGTGTAATGTGACGGATCCAGTTTTCAAAGACAGGATTGAGATTATTTCAGGGCTTGGTTATTAATATCAGTGCACTGAAGCTTTAAGACCCTGACCAGAAATCATTTGTGTCTCTGGCATTTTATAAAGCAGACAAGAACTGTTAAGCACAAAACACGACCCAGTTATGAAGGTACAACCATCCATAAGAGAAATAGCAACCTGAATCAACTGCTTCCTCTTACAGAATGGCCTTACTCCGCTACATGTGGCAGCTCATTATGACAACCAAGAGGTGGCTCTCTTGCTGCTGGATAAAGGGGCATCACCTCATGCTACAGCAAAGGTTAGACAAAGGATTTTGAAGAAGAAAAATACATGAAAAGCATTCTGAGATGCTTTCATACTGAAAAAATGCATACCTTTTGTGAAATAGCACTGCTGCACTACTTTTTAGGTGAACTCTTTTGCTCCGCTTACTGTAAATGTTTTCGATTTTAAGAGATAATACTGAAAATTGTTTAAAATTGAAAATGTTAACCCCAAAGAGGGATGTCATCCCAGTATTTAACTCACTTTCCGCTTTGTCCAGAATGGCTACACTCCTCTCCACATTGCAGCCAAAAAGAACCAGACAAACATTGCGTTATCACTGCTGCAGTATGGAGCAGAGACAAACGTTCTGACCAAGCAGGGAGTCAGCCCTCTACACCTTGCAGCCCAGGAAGGACACGCTGAGATGGCCAGCCTGCTACTGGGCAAAGGAGCTCATGTCAACACAGCAACCAAGGTCACACACAAACACAGACATATTTTGACACTTGGATTTTTGTTCAAATATTAAAACCAATTGCAGGTGTATACTGATTGATACAAACTCTGTCAGACACTTGTTTTGATATACTGTAGTTTGTAGTAACTTGATTGTAACTGAGGTGTGTGTGTGTGTGTGTGTGTGTGTGTGTGTGTGTGTGTGTGTGTGTGTGTGTGTGTGTGTGTGTGTGTGTGTGTGTGTGTGTGTGTGTGTGTGTGTGTGTGTGTGTGTGTGTTATCAAAATAATTTACATTCTTTGCAACCATTCAGAATATGCAATAACATTTTAGTTAGTTACAGGTTTTTGTGTGTAACGTAAACATCTGTTGAGGACACAAACATACAAGACGTATGCTTTACCTACTCGTATCAATAACACTTGGTTTATGATTTGAAAATTCAAACAAAGCCTTTAAACCTCAGTCATTCCACACACAAACACCAAACAATGACTGTTTGCTTTGTGTGTTACAGAGTGGACTGACTCCTCTGCACCTCACAGCACAAGAGGACAGGGTCAACGCAGCAGAAGTACTGACCAAACATGACGCTAATTTGGACCAGCAAACAAAGGTACAAACATACACACACAAACTAGTCTCTAGTCACAGAATTTCATTCACAACTCCAATCTGTTACTCATACAAAGTAACTCACATAAATATTGGTCAAATCTGCCACCTACTGGTGTCTGGGATGCATTGCAATGTTTATATCATATATCCTATGTCTACATTCACGTTGCTAATGAACTCAACTGGATCAATCATCATGTTTTGAAAGATGATTTATTTTAAATGTATTCCACCTCCTGATAAATTATGACAGCAGACAAAAAAACATATCAGGCTGTATATTTCTCTGTATCATTTCCTTATCCTCTCTACACATCAGCTTGGATATACGCCTCTGATAGTGGCCTGTCACTACGGAAATGCCAAGATGGTGAACTTCCTGTTACAGCAAGGCACCAGCATTAATGCCAAAACCAAGGTAGAATTCAAATGTCAAGTGTACAAACATGGATTAATTTAAACTACAAGCTCAATGACAGGATACAATCTAGTTAAAAGTTACTTTTATTTTAGTTACAGTGATAGTTACTTACAGTGACTATACAAAATCTCATTTCCTTGTTTTTTCTGTATAGAATGGATACACACCACTTCACCAGGCAGCACAACAAGGGAACACACACATCATAAATGTTTTGCTGCAACATGGAGCTAAGCCCAATGCTACTACAGTGGTAAGAAAGAAAGAAAAGGAAATGCATTTACTGTTCTCGTTCTCAAATCTGAAATGTTTTGTGAAAAAATAAATGAGAACATGAAATCAAATCACAAATGCTACATCTTTCTTTCTGTTAGAATGGAAACACTGCTCTTTCGATTGCCAAGCGTCTGGGTTACATCTCTGTGGTGGACACACTGAAAGTTGTCAGTGAGGAGGTCATCACTACCACAACGGTAAGCTCCATGTTTGATATCATTAGACTTAAGAGTTTATATAGTTTTGCGCTGTATTTCCAGGAAAAGCCAACTAACATTTTACTATTCTGATTGTATTTTTCCATGACTATGAATGGGTGTCAAATCAGATGGTCACAGAGAAACACAAGCTCAATGTCCCAGAGACCATGACTGAAATGCTTGATGTGTCTGATGAAGAAGGTGAGTTACTATAAACAGAGAAACCAAGAGAGACTGTTTTTTGTTGGTTCATTTTGAGCTTATTACAATTACAATCTTTTAGGCTCCTCCGTTTAGATAACCAACTGTTGACTTTTGGTGAAAACAGTTAGCCCTTGCTGGCTATTGCGGGTGATGTAGCTATGTGAGCGTAGTTCTTAAAAAGGTTTGTTTTTCATAGCCCTGAGGCTTGAAGATGAGCCATTCTCTGAGATGTCTGTGGAGCTGGAAGGTACTGCAAAATGTCTCCTGCTCTGCCAGCTTGGTGTGGACAATATTTGTTCCCTTGCTACTAATCTGTGTTTTAATAGTAGTGTGCAATGCCTTGCATATGTTTGCTATATCAACCAAGTTTGAGAATTTTCTCTCCACTTCTTTAAACCCGGCGTGTCTGCATTTAGGAAGTCTATGCAGTGAAGCACACGTGCATTGATCTAACCTGGTTGTTTAACGGGTATTATCAAACATGAGTGAAATGTATTTCATTCGATTGGTGAAAAGTAATTGCATGAAGGTTTTAGAAGGTGTGGGACTGTGGATTATGGCAAATATAGTGTCATTTCAAATGGAAGATTGCACTGATTTTCAACAAACAAGGAAATCACGTTGATACATTTAAATGAATGCAATATGAAAGATCTTCCATGCCAAGATTCTTCGTATAATATTTTAAAACATTGCATGTCTGTTTATAAGGTGAGGACACCATGACAGGTGACGGAGGAGAGTACCTGAGGGCAGAGGATCTCAGAGAGTTGGGAGATGACTCTCTGCCGGGACACTACCTGGACAGTTTCAGCTACATGAGCCACAACCTGGACAGGTCACAGAGAGCACACATACATACACACTTAACAAAAAGTTTCCATTTACACGTACTGTAGCTTCATAAATAATAGCTAATGTGACAAAGAGGATTATACATGACCCATACCTTCTTCATACCTACTGCTGTTTGCTGACCTGACGTAATGCACATGGGAACATACAAAGAGACAAAATTAAACTTACTCTTTCAACAGGCCCCAGCACACTCCCATTCACCAAAGTTTCCATCAGGGCGAAAGAGTTCTCATCGAAGACATGATTGCAAGCCATCAGGTGAGGACAAATTATATAAAATGTGCACTAAATTCTAATCAATCAATCTAAAATAAGAATAAGAATATTTGAGAATATTTTCTAAAGGGATGTTGCATCTTTAGGTGTCAGCACTCTCTAAAGAGCATGAAAAGGACTCATTCCGTCTGAGCTGGGGTGCTGAGCACCTTGATAATGTGGTGCTATCCTCCAGTCTTCTACACTCTGGGTACAAACACACACACAGACAAACTCACACACAATAACACTGTTTCCTGATGCAAACGTGATGCTAATGATATGGACTAATTCTTGAAATAGAAACTCCAGCTTTCACATGCTTTTATTCGTTATCAATAGTGTATGAGTCACTTCCAAATCAATTTTACTTTTCCTTACAGATTTTTTTCCCACTCCTTCACATTTATCATTTCTCCTCCATCCTTATATGTATGTTTGTTTTTTCTCATGTTTACTTTTTTTATTCTTTATTCTCTCTTTCTCTTTGGTTTATTCTCTTGCTGCTTCTTTGTGCACACTCTTGTCTTTTGTGTTTTGGGATTGTGATTGTGTGTGTCATTGTACTCTGCTTCTAGTCGTTCCTCTCCATGCCTAGACCATGACAACAGCAGGTGATACTCTTTATTCTGGCTCCTCTCTCTTTCTTCTCTCTTGATTGCCTGTATTTTTTCTCTTGTCTGCAATTAAATGACATTCCCATCTATCACACCAATTGACTGTGTATAAAGATGGACAGATGGAAAGTCTTGACAGCTCCCCAAAAGTAAAGCCAAAACATACCTATCGCCCTCTGGTTGGTTGGCTGCAGTATGGGTCATAAATCCTGCCCCATGCATGTTAGCAGAGCATGTTTGTATGTCAAGTACTAATTTTTCTGATACGGTTGTTTTTAATTATTTATTTGATATAAAAAGCTTGTATGATGTCATGGTTGACAGCTGTGACAGCCGCTCTCAAACCTCTGTCAGACAGCAGGAGGACTGGGGGGGTGTATCCAGCACGAGGAAGTCGAGACATGGTGTCCATATTTATGTACAGTCAATGATCTCACCAAACTACCGGAATCATTTTTTAGTATGTTTGTTAATTCCATATGTCCCAATCATTTTCTTTTTATATTAGTTGCATATTTGAGTCATTGAAGAGTGCAGATCTGCTGAAATATAATATAAAATATTCATTCTATTAATTCCTACATAATAAAACTCTACAGTTCACAATTCACAGGCATTTAAGTTAGTAGACCTGATCCACTTTCTGGATAGATCTTCATTACAAATAACAATAATAATGATAACAATACATTTTTTAAAAACAACTAATAATAACAGATTGACTTTATTTATTTCTATATTTTCTGTTCAGAAGGTATGACAGCATGAAAAAAACGTGGAAAATAAATTTGTTTCCGCAATGGCAGCCGTCAACAGTCATGATGCATCTGCAAACGGTCATTAGCAAAGTTGCTGATCCATGTTAAATTACTCACTGAAGCAATTTATGAGTGTATAATTTGAGTGAAACAGCTGGCTGCACTCTATGGTTTGCTTTCAAGCTCCAACATTGCAGTTTGATTATGAACATCTTAAAGTTAACACAACTTGACATTTTAAATACAGAAAAGTTGTGTTACTGTATTAGTCATTATTCATACTTATTTGCTTTTTACATACATAATATCCTCCAGAAAGAATCCCGTTTAATGCCCTCATCTTTGCCTGCCTAGCTTGCAGATAAACTTTTCAGTGGAATGACATGAAAAGGATTGAAAACATTGAAAGAGAACAGGCTTGAATTTAAAATGATCTGTTGATATATGTTGTTGCTATATCAGTACTGAACTGTGTCACAGAAATTGATCCCTCTTACTGTTTGTCTGCATGGAGTCTCATAGGCAACCGAGTGAACATCTGTGCCACAAATACTACATTTATTAACAATAATTTATTATATCTATTGCCTGGGCCTTTCCCTCAGTTTTCTGGTCAGCTTCATGGTAGATGCCAGGGGCGGAGCCATGCGCGGTTGCCGTCACAATGGTCTGCGAATCATTGTACCACCAAGAAAGTGTTCTGCACCTACAAGGGTGACGTGCAGGCTGGTGAAGAGACACCGTCTGGCCTCTATGCCCCCTATGGTAGAGGGTGAGGGTCTGGCTGGTCGTATCATAGAAGTGGGACCCACAGGAGCCCAGTTCCTAGGGTAAGTGTGTGTGTGTGTGTGTGTGTGTGTGTGTGTGTGTGTGTGTGTGTGTGTGTGTGTGTGTGTGTGTGTGTGTGTGTGTGTGTGTGTGTGTGTGTGTGTGTGTGTGTGTGTGTGGTGTTACACTGTTGTGTGTTGTCTTCATACTTTCTTCTTAACTCCCCCTCTGTGCTGCGTACGGATCAGTAAGCTCCACCTTCCCACAGCTCCGCCCCCTCTGAATGAGGGTGAGAGCCTGGTCAGTCGCATCCTGCAGCTGGGTCCGCCAGGAACCAAGTTCCTCGGGTAGGACCATGAGTGGGGGACACACTGCCACCCTGGAAGCCTGATCACATGCTTACCCATATTTTCCCACCATGTCCACCTGAGATTATATATGTTTTGAGTTTCCCATAATGTGCTAATGTGCTTTTGTGTTTTTTTTTAAATTATGTTACTTTGTTTACCTATTTTGTTTACATTGTACCTTGTATCTTGGTACTATTAAAGTGAAAGATCAGCCTTAGTCTGAAACCACCTGACTTGCTGTTTTATGTTGTGCAGTTATCCCCTTGTTTTCCTCAATATATAGTTCCAATCCCCAAACTAGTTTCTTGCTTGATTCTGCTCCTTCTTGTGTGTGTGATGCAAAATTTATGTTTTTAAATGACTTTTTTGTTATTTTTTTCTTTATCTATTTCACTAAGCATGACTTAGCATCTTGTATATTGCCTGAATCTGAAATCTTGTGTTGTTCTCCTTTGTGTTTGTTTTTGGTTTTTTTCTTGATGTGATGCATAAATCAATTCATACATTTTAATATCCCAACCACATACCACATCTACAACATAGTATGTGATAAAATCATCTCTGACATACTGTTACAACAAACTGTACTGACAAATCTGTTTAATTAATATTTGATGTTACATTTTTCATCCATCGTAGGCCTGTGATTGTAGAGATCCCTCATTTTGCTGCTCTGAGGGGCACAGAGAGAGAGCTAGTGATCTTGAGGAGTGAAACAGGAGAAAGCTGGAGGGAGCACCACTGTGACTTCACTGAAGAGGAACTGAATCAGATACTTAATGGCATGGATGAAAGTAAGTGAAACTGGACTGTGATGTACACAGAATGAGTATAGAGAAAAACAACAACATTACTTTTACTTATTGAATATTTGAATTTATGCCAATTGTGAAATCAGAAAGCTCCAACACTGGGGACCTTGATCAATCATATATACCAGTAATAAACTCACAACAATTAACAGTGGGTGATTTATGTTATTTTAATGGCTGTCTGAGAAGTTTATTCTTCAATAGCCATGTAAGACAAAAAAACAAACAACTACTACCAGTAGTACTACTGAATATCCCTGAACTTCACAGAACTTGATTCCCCTGAGGAGCTTGAGAAGAAAAGAATATGCCGCATCATCACCCGAGACTTCCCACAGTATTTTGCTGTGGTGTCAAGGATAAAGCAGGACAGTCATTTGATTGGTCCAGAGGGCGGGGTCCTCAGTAGCACCCTTGTGCCCCAAGTCCAGGCTGTCTTCCCTGAGGGAGCCCTCACCAAGAAGATCAGAGTTGGGCTACAGGTACATAAATGCATTCATCAGTCCAAATCATAAAGTCAGTCAGTCATATGGAATCTCCAAGTTTAAGATAATCAATAAGGTTATCTCCTTGAAATGTTATTTTGTACTTTGACTTAGGCTCAGCCCATTGATGTTGAAGTGGTGAAAAGGATTCTAGGTAACAAAGCCACATTCAGCCCAATTGTCACACTGGAGCCAAGAAGGAGGAAGTTCCACAAACCGATCACCATGACGATCCCTATTCCGAAGAGCTCAAACAGTGACGGCCAGAGCACAGTGTTTAGTGGGGAGACCCCCACCTTACGTTTGCTTTGCAGTATTACAGGTAAGTATGGTGAAGATCATCATCAACTTCAGTAAACATGTCAAACATGTTGACATATCACAGTCCATATGGTGATATGTGAAATAGTAGTAATAAACACCTAAAATGTTAACTCTGTGTAACTAAGTGTTGTAAACTAATGTAATGTAACATATCTTGAGAAATCCTGTCATTATTTTTCTTTTCTATACATACAAAAAATATATGTTGGATAACAAATCATCGGTATATATTTCAGGTGGAACCACTCCTGCCCAATGGGAGGACATCACTGGCTCCACACCTCTTACCTTTGTTAACCAATGTGTTTCCTTTACCACAAATGTGTCAGCAAGGTAAATCCTTTCAAATGTTTAAATGTGCATTCAAATGTCCTGTATTTTAAAATTTTGATCAAACATCCTCCTCTCCTTCATTTAAGTGAGTTAAACATTATACAATAAGTACCTAGAACACTGGGTTACAACTTGATAACATCAATCAGTAACTGAATGAAAGTCTCATTCATATTTTTAGGTTCTGGCTGATCGACTGCAGACAAATTCAGGAGTCTGTTAGTTTTGCATCTCAGCTGTACAGAGAGATCATCTGTGTCCCATACATGGCCAAGTTTGTAATTTTTGCCAAGACCTTGGACCCCATCGAGGCCCGGCTACGCTGTTTCTGCATGACTGATGACAAAATGGATAAGACCCTGGAGCAGCAAGAGAACTTCACTGAAGTCGCCCGTAGCCGAGATGTTGAGGTGCAGAGTGTGTGTGTGTGTGTGGGGGGGGGGGGGGGGGTTACAATGTTGAATCAGCTTCTCACCAAATCTGGAGCTATAAAAAAGGATAGAAGCAGACACTGAAAAAAGTGAATGGAAATTAAGGGGAGAAGTTGTTAGTTATTGGCTTGTTTGAATCATGAAAGCTGCTGTCATGTCCTCACACAGGTGCTGGAGGGAAAACCTATATTTGCTGACTGCTTTGGAAACCTTGTGCCTCTCACCAAGAGTGGACAGCATCATGTGTTCAGCTTCTTTGCCTTCAAAGAGAACAGACTAGCCCTTTTCATCAAAGTATGCTTACACATTGATTCAAAATTATAAAACTTCTATTCACTCAGAGATTCAGAAATCTGAATACATGTAATTAATTGACTGAATTGTTGTTTTATTGATGAACAGATAAGAGACACAGCACAGGAGCCATGTGGTCGCCTGTCCTTCACCAAGGAACCACGCACGTACCGAAGTCTTAACCACAATGCTATATGCAACCTTAACATAACCCTCCCAACATACTCAAAGGTAAGTTTGAAAATAATTCAACATTTTAATTGTAATTTATTATTAGTTACAATTACTCTATCCTTTGTCTCTCTTTCTTTATTCCTCTTCATAGGAGTCTGATTCAGACCAAGATGCAGATGACGAGGTAAATAATGTTTGCATGATACAATACTTTAACAGAGACAGCATAATTGTAAAGTTGTACCTAACTGTACCTTTCTGACCTTTTTGCAGAGTGAGAAGAGTGACAAGAAATGTAAGATGAACTCTATTGTTTTATATAATTCATGTTTTTTACATATCTAGCATTTTAACAACCTTTTCAGAAGTAGATAAAATGACTTTAATGTCTGGTTTAGGATAATGCATGTGAGAAATGTTACTATATATTTTTGATGGTTAGTGTTGGTGCTGATGGCATCAGTGTATATTTTTTATATAATAATACATTATATAATTGTTTTCACAGTGCAACTTACTCTAAATTGGAGATACATTTGATCAGCATAAAATTACTAATCATCTGTATGTGCCAAGAGATGCATTGTTTGATATGTTACTCTCTATTTGGATTAACCCTTCTCTCTTACTTTGCTGTATTAATACTGCGTATAGTTACATGTTTGTTACCAGCAGCTATGCTATGGCTGATGTACACTGCATTCCCTTTTTCTCCAAATCCCACTGACTTTCTCCTTCCCTCAAGATTTTAATTTACCGTATCTGTAATGGCTATGACCCTTTGTTTTGTTTTATTATGAGTCATAAATAAAGGTCAAAATAATACTTTTTATTCAAATCCACTCAAAATTGTTTTGATTTGAAGATATTCATGTACATTCATGTTAATCTGACCTTGAAAATAATTATATTTTGCTGTAATAATATATAAAAAAGTATTAATTTTGACCAGTCAACCGTTTTACCAGTAGCATGTTGAAAAACTTTATTTGTTCTGTACAGAAATAATTGACTAACAACATAATTTAGATTGTTCTTTCTTAAATCGTGTAGAGTAATTATTGGTATTCTCATCATTTAGTTTATATCATTTCAGTCACTGCCATCTTTTTGGAAGTATTTACTCCAAGTGCACATTTATTTTTCATTTACCAACTTTGTTTTCATTCATTCATTCAGTTGCACCATGAATTAAATCCATGTCAAGTTCTAACATAATTGTTGTTTTAAGTCACTACTTCTCATTTTCTGTAAGTGAGCTCTACAAGATCACAAAACTGAGTAAACTTTATATCTAATATTTTAACATTTACTAATTTGACCCTGTAATAATATTTGATACCACATAAAACTACACACTTTAATAAATAATAATAGAATTTACTCTTTTTAGTCATTTGGAAAAGGTAGTGTTTTAGAATATGTATTTTTCCATGTTAGTACTTGATATTGCTCATAAATAATTATTATAAAGTTTTAAAACAGACACAAAATTCAGTAAACAATACCTGGTTATCTTTCCATTAATTACTTATCTCACATCTCCTCTTACTAAAAACCTTCTATTAGTTTTATGTGTATTCAAAGTTTATGTTTTCTCTGTTTGACGTTTTTTGGGGTTTTTTTGTTTTGTTTTGTTTTTTTGACATGGCTCTCCATGTCAGCAACAATCTTGAGAGGTTTTGTTTGTTTGTTTTCCTTCATTCCTGTCCTTTTGTTCCATAAGTAGTTTTCTCTTTCTGTGTAGTTTCTTTCTGTTCACTTTGGTTATTAGGTATATTTTTTTGTTTTATTTCTGAATATTGCTATAAAACAAATTAGATTATTATTATTGTCCATATTCTACCTGATTTATTTCTCCTCCTGGCTTTGCTTATGCTACTGCTGCTCTACTCCTCTCCAAACTCTTCTGGATCACTTTGCCATCCTCCTTTTGGTCTTCCTTTTAAGACTCCCTTATCCTCTGCCTTGTCAGTCTTCTCCTTACTCCTTGAACTGAAGATGGATTTTAATGGCATTGTCTTGATCACAGTTTTCTGATGTCTCTCTTCCCCACTTCATTTGTCCCTTACATTCTTTACCCTTTTTGGTTGTGAAACTTTTTAATTGAAGATGATGAATCTGAGTCAACTGAGACATTCTCCCTGAAAACTAACCAGCCGCTTGACCCTGCAACCCTTGCAAGCCCAGACCTTCTCTCAGACATGTTGGACATCAAAATGTCTGTTATTTTGACTGCAGAGCAAATTGAGTACTCCGTTAATGAAGACATAGCTGGAGCCAGAAGGGTTGGAGAAAATGAGGCTTTTGCCACTGTGGAACAGAGGCAAAAGAGAGTTAAAGAGATGCTGGAAAAGGTTGGAGAGATTCAACAACATGAGGCACAAGCTGTTGAAATGAGGGATCCCCTAATTGAAGAACCAGTCCTACAGGAGACCTGCATTGAGAGGAACACTTCAAGTAGACCTGCCCCAGAAGGCAGAGACATGACAGGCATGATCTCACACCTGAGCATCGACATGGACCAATACATGGAACAGAGACCTGTTATAATGAGTGGTTCTCAGCAAGACCTTGTCCAAGATAGGTTTGAACAGGTTATTGTAAAGCGTGATGGCAAACGGCGTCCCCCAGATATCAAGAAACCTATTCGGAAGAAACTTAGAGACAAAGAGCGTTCTGGATACAGTAGCTCTGAGGGGGAACTGGAAAGGATGAGCTCTGAGGAGTCCTTAGATGGTGATGTTGTTCTCAAGGAGAGTGGCCTTGAGCCCACCCCAGTTATGGATCCTCCAGCTTCTCCTCTCGTGGTTGAGACACCTATAGGATCTATAAAGGACAGAGTTAAAGCTTTGCAGAACAAAGTCGTAGAGGAAGAGGTGCATACAAATACTCAGGCATTAATTCCTCAGGCAAAATCAACTATCACAACAAAGAAGATGGAGGCAGACATGCCAGAGCTTCCCAGAGTTCCCATGTCCCCTAAATCCCCCAAATCTCAGACAGAAAGATTAGAGGAGACGATGTCTGTTAAGGAGCTGATGAAAGCATTCCAGACTGGTCAGGACCCTTCAAAAAATAAATCTGGGCTTTTTGAGCACAAAGCAGTGGCTTCCTCTTGTATTTCAACTTTAATATCTGAATCAGGAGATTCCAAAGAGATACAGAGGACTGAAAACCCTACGCAGGAGCCAAAACCACAAACTCAGACTCAGAACCTCAAAATTCTCCATCCACAGAGTGATGTTAAGATATGTGACAAAAGCTTCATTGTATATAATTCTGAGGAACCACAGTTAATTTCAAATAATGTTTATGTTGGAAAGACAGTAGAATTTGCTGCTACAATTCACCATGATGATGAAAGCGTTAGCCCAGACAAACAGTCCCTAGAGTTGCCAGAGAAGGAGACATTATCTGTTAAGGAGCGCATGAAAGCATTTCAGCCTGGACAGGATCCTTCAAAAAATGAAACAGCAACTTTTGAACACAAAGCTGTGGCTTCTTGTATTTCAACATTGATATCCAAATCAGCTGATTCTGAAAAGATACAGGGCAATAAACAAAGCCCTATGCAGGAGCCAAAACCACAAACCCAGGGTCAGTACCTCACATTTCTTCACCATCAGAGTGATGTCAAAAAATGTGATGAAACAGATTTAGGCGAGCAAAAGGTAAGCTTTACTGAAGATAACTCTGAGGAATCACAGTTGATTTCTGATAGTGCTTATGTTGGAAAGACAGTCAAATTTGCTGCTACAATTCAACATGATGATGGAAGTGTTAGCCCAGACAGAGAGGCACTAGAGTTGTCAGGTAAGGAGACGCTGTCGGTTAAGGAGCTGATGAAAGCATTCCAGACTGGGCAGGACCCTTCAAAAAGTGATGTAGGGCTTTTTGAACACAAATCAATGTATTCCTCTTGTATTTCAACACTGATATCTGAATCACAAGGTCATGAAGAGATACAGAGTACTGACAAGAAACCCACACAGGAAACAAAATTGCAAACCCAAATAGAGAATCTCCCAATTTGCTATGCACAGAGTGATGTCATCACATGTGGAAATTTAGATGTAGATGCTCAAACAGTACACTTAAAGAGAGGTAACTCTGTGGAATCACAGCTAATTTCAGATATTGATTGTTTTGGAGAGAAAGTAAAAATTGCTAATACGATTCAATGTGATGATGGAAGGGTTAGCCTTCAGGGAGAGGAGTTATCAGGCAAGAGCTTATGTAGGATGCAATTAGAAGAACCAGTCATAAACACTGGTAGGAGTTTATCTGAAGACCTACAGATCAGCCCTGACCGCAGGCCCTCTGAGGACTTCAGTGCTGACATAAAGGCTGAGCTAGAAGAAAGTCCAGAGTACCAGCTGTTCAAGCAGAAATCAGAAGCAACAGATGTGAACTATCAGTTGGACGCACATGAGGAGACAACCTTGGTTGGTGATTCTGATACAAATCCAGCATCCATCTCCAGTTCCTGCATAAGTTATTTTAGAGAAGATAATTCTCTTATTGAGAATGAAATGAAAGATAATGATCAAAGTCCTGAGAGTTCCAAGCATGAAGGTATGGCTGAATCCTCAGACACTAGTGTTGACATTAGGACCCCTCATTCCAGCTCAGGGGAAAGCGAGAATTATGAAGGACTAGCAGTGACCCATCAAATGAACAATGAAATGCTTACTTCCTTGCATCAAGAAGAAGAAATTTATGTCATTCCTTCAATGGAAGAGACATTTTACGATGCACGAAGAGAACTTACAACAGTTGATCATGGAAATAAACTGTTCTTTAAACAAACTGGCAAAGAAGTAACAAAGATCAAAATTGTGGAGCCACAACTTCAAGAGATCTGCATTGAGAGGAAAACATCAAGCCAGGCATCCACAGCAGTAAAAGATATGTCAGGAATGTTGTCCTTAATGAACACTGACTTGGAACAGTATGTAAAAGCTAGACCTGTGGCAAGTCTGCCACGACAAGAGGATATTGTTCATGAGAAATTTGAAGAAATTATTTTAATGAAGGAAAAAGATAAAGAAATATTCACATTTGTCACTAATGGAAATAAAGGAGCAACAGTGAGTGGTACAATACAAGAAATCAATCATGCAAAGACCAAAGAGAATTCATTTACATTGGGAGCTAAAGAATCAGAGAGTGAATATGAAGAGGCTAAAGCATCCAAAGACGTAAAAGATATATCAGAGATGTTAGTCATTAATCAAGACTTGGATCAGTTTCTAGAGGCTAGGTCTATGGCTTGTCCACCAATGGAAGAAAAATTCACTTGTGAAAATGAAGGAGCAGAAGTGGATGACACAACACAAGAGATAGACTGTGCTATATTTAAACATGAGGTCATGATGGGAGGTGAAGAGGTGGCAAGTGAATTAAAGGAAACCCAAGCAACCTTGACTGAAGAACTACCAATGAAGGAAAAGTGGGTAGAGACAATGACTTCACATCAGCCTCCGACAAAAGTAAGGGATGTGTCAGTAATGCTGTCACTGCTGAATAGTGACTTGGACCAGTACTTAATGGACAGACAAGTAATGAATCAGCCTCCAGAAGAGGACATTATACAGGAGAAATTTGAACAAGTTATTATCACCAAAATCAGAAAACCCTCTTATGAGGAGGAAACAATTACAATATGTGACACAACACAAATACAAACAGTAGTTAGTCCTGATGTAGAGATCAAGACAGATGAAGAGACATTTGAACAGATGCAAACTGATGTGGTTGAAGTCAAAGAACTGACACCAAGTTCTGTATTGGAGACATCTTTCCAAGAGGTTTACATTGATAGAAAGATGGACCACCAACAGTCTACAACTGAGAAGAATATGTCAGGCATGTTATCACATCTCAGTAGTGACTTAGATCAATGTCTCAAGGAAAAGCCAAAGTCAATACAATGCCACCCAGAAGAGGATCTAGTCCAGGATAATGATCAAAGTCCTGAGAGTTCCAAGCATGAAGGTATGGCTGAATCCTCAGACACTAGTGTTGACATTAGGACCCCTCATTCCAGCTCAGGGGAAAGCGAGAATTATGAAGGACTAGCAGTGACCCATCAAATGAACAATGAAATGCTTACTTCCTTGCATCAAGAAAAAGAAATGTACGTCAACCCTTCAAAGGAAGAGACATTTTACGATGCACGAAGAGAACATACAACAGTTGATCATGGAAATAAACTGTTCTTTAAACAAACTGACAAAGAAGTAACAAAGATCAAAATTGTGGAGCCACAACTTCAAGAGATCTGCATTGAGAGGAAAACATCAAGCCAGGCATCCACAGCAGTAAAAGATATGTCAGGGATGTTGTCCTTAATGAACACTGACTTGGAACAGTATGTAAAAGCTAGACCTGTGGCAAGTCTGCCACGACAAGAGGATATTGTTCATGAAAATTTTGAAGAAATGATTTTAATGAAGGAAAAAGATAAAGAAATATTCACATTTGTCACTGATGGAAATAAAGGAGCAACAGTGAGTGGTACAATACAAGAAATCAATCATGCAAAGACCAAAGAGAATTCATTTACATTGGGAGCTAAAGAATCAGAGAGTGAATATGAAGAAGCTAAAGCATCCAAAGACGTAAAAGATATATCAGAGATGTTAGTCATTAATCAAGACTTGGATCAGTTTCTAGAGGCTAGGTCTATGGCTTGTCCACCAATGGAAGAAAAATTCACTTGTGAAAATGAAGGAGCAGAAGTGGATGACACAACACAAGAGATAGACTGTGCTATATTGAAACATGAGGTCATGATGGGAGGTGAAGAGGTGGCAAGTGAATTAAAGGAAACCCAAGCAACCTTGACTGAAGAACTACCAATGAAGGAAAAGTGGGTAAAGACAATGACTTCATATCAGCCTCCGACAAAAGTAAGGGATGTGTCAGGCATGCTGTCACTGCTGAATAGTGACTTGGACCAGTACTTAATGGACAGACAAGTAATGAATCAGCCTCCAGAAGAGGACATTATACAGGAGAAATTTGAACAAGTTATTATCACCAAAATCAGAAAACCCTCTTATGAGGAGGAAACAATTACAATATGTGACACAACACAAATACCAACAGTAGTTAGTCCTGATGTGGAGGGCAAGACAGATGAAGAGACATTTGAACAGATGCAAACTGATGTGGTTGAAGTCAAAGAACTGGCACCAAGTTCTGTATTGGAGGCATCTTTCCAAGAGGTTTACATTGATAGAAAGATGGACCACCAACAGTCTACAACTGAGAAGAATATGTCAGGCATGTTATCACATCTCAGTAGTGACTTAGATCAATGTCTCAAGGAAAAGCCAACGTCAGTACAATGCCACCCAGAAGAGGATCTAGTCCATGAGAATTGCCATCAAGTTATAGTGACAAGGAATCATTTGGAGGATGAGATAAGTGGAGAGGTAAATGAACACATGCAAACAGATACAACTGAAGACAGAGCATTGTCATCAAGTTCTGTTTTGGAGATACCAGTCCAAGAAGTCTATATTGAGAGAAATACACAGCAACAACAGTCAACAACTGGGCGGGATATGTCAGGTATGTTGTCATTGCTCAGTGGTGACTTAGATGAATATTTACAGGAACAGCCAGTGGTGCCACAATACCACTCGGAAGAGGAGGTAGTCCATGAGAACTACAAACAACTTATCCTGACAAAAGACAATAAAAGAGAAACTTCTACATTCTCCCCTGAACATAAGATGATGCTACCAGAGGATACAAATTTAAAAACTGTAGACATCAATGAAAAAAGAACTTTGGAAAGTGAATGGCAAACATGTTCCCATGAAAATGAAGGTCCCAAGAGTTTCTCATCTGTGGAAGATGTGACTAACACTTCAGGTGCAGGTTCCCATTTTTATGACTTTACTGAAGGGGCGGTGGACATTACAAAGTCATATGTAACAAAGGATGACTATGAGCCCGATCATAAAGATGTCAGTGTTGTTGCTGTTAATTCAATTCTTCAAACACATGATTATTTTCAACTACCAGATAGTTTGAACACACCACAACGACCGACTGATTTGGAGAACTTAAACAATGCAGTTTTTGATGACTTAGCTAAACGGCCTTGCCATCAAGACTCACTAGAGGCAAGTCCTCTAATGGAGGATAGATCTTCAACGAAATCCCCTGATTCAATTGACCCAAGCCCGACCAGAGAATCCCCTTGTCCAGACTCTCTTGAAGGAAGTCCCACTCAATCAAAGGACACCGAGCTTAAGAAGCCAGCCAAGACAGCTGTGTATGAGGAATATGCCTCCCAGCTCCAAGCATGTTTTGCTTATGACAGAAATATTTACCGTGATGAAAATGAGCTTGATGAGCATGAAAGCAATGAGATCTTACAAAAGGAAAGTGAAAGTATGGAAGACGGATATTCCTACTCAGCAAAAACAGGAACTGATGGCAACATCTGCTCTGACCCCAAAATATGTGACAGTGAAAATTTGAACAAGCTCATAAGGCAAGACTCTGTAGACTCTCTTGACAAAGATAATAGCGAGGACGATACCACCAACAAACAATTCACCCCAGAAGAGGAAATGTTTAAAATGGCTGCAAAGATCAAAACATTTGAGGAGATGGAGCAGGAGGCTAAAATGAAGAGAGACACATCCTCAGATGCCAGTGCTCTATCAAAGACAAGTGATCACCAAGACGATAAGGTAGATCTAAGATTTGCCCCAGCTGTACAGTTTTCCTCACAATATACACTAGAGGAAAACTCTGAAAAATATGTGACAGAAAGCACTCACACACTTAGTGGGGTAACAGATATTAGTTTAAGCTGTAAGGAGAGGGTGGGAATTGAGTCACAACTAATATCTACTCAAACAGCTGACAGTTCATTGTATTCAACTGCAAGTCACAGAGAAGAACCTTATTCAGTGAGTGAGGAATCTATGCAACTCTTAGAGGAAAGAGAGGCTGACATACAGACAGATAAAGACACTGTAGAGGGTGAATTTGTTTGTCCCTCAGTCAATGACACGCATTTTTCCAGCTGTGTTACTGATGAGCAATATTCAGTGGATGACAAAGCGGTTAAACCCCCACCGACAAATGGTTCAAGCTCTGCGAGTAAACCTCAGGCAACAGCACATACTAAAGACCTAGAGTATGTTATCCAAGGATGGGAGGATGAAAATGATGTAGCCTTCAATGTTAAGTCAGAGGAACAGATTCATCTTTGTTTTGCAGAAGACAGAAAAAGCCCTGATAAAACACCTGCTCAAACACCAGGTTATGAGAAAACCCCTGATCCATTTCAGTTTCAAGAGGGAAAGCTATTTGAAATGACAAGAGGGGGTGCCGTTGATATGACAAGAAGAAGCTTTGATGAAGAAAGGGAAGGATACGCATTTTTTCATATAGAGGAACATCCAGTTGATGAAGTTATGCCAGAGGAGACTAGGGAAAATCAAACAAAGTCTTTAACTTTAGAAAATAGTGTTTCAATTGCAGATACATCTCTCCAAGAGACCCCAACATCATCTTTTAGTCAGTGTGCTATTGACATAATTCCTACTCCCAAACCCAGAACTCTCATTCAACCCTCAAGTGACAAGTCAGAGAAAGAGAAGCCACTTTCGAAAGACCAACTTGCCAGCCCCATAGAGGTCCAGCTTGGTTTTCCCGCTGCTTTGGAGAGACTAACTGATATTCGAGATGAAGTTGGAGGCCTTGAAAGCCTTGGTCTAGGCTATCTAGATTCTACCATAGCTGACCTTCAATCAGACACTATCGCAGTTGACCATTCAGTGTACTCAAAGCAGGGCAATGACTCTTCAGACTCATCTCCTGATGAGGAGGAGGAAGAAGAGGAAGATGAGGACCAGTGCTCAGTCATAGAGATGTCCTTTTCAACTACACAGACTGATCTCCCAACGCAGTACTATAAGGATTCACCTCCACCTTTGGGAATTAAACCAGGCAGCACAAATAAAGAGGCTAGTCATTTCAAATCGGAAATAACCATGAACGACCCAAAGGTACCCAAGCTTGATCTGTTTCAAAGAAAAGCAGAAAAAGGCTCAACCTTGAATCACAGGACTAGATCTGAGTCTGATGGTGACACAAGTAAAACCTTTAATAAAGACAGCAGGAGCTATTCTGACAGTACTGAACCCACTAATAAATCCAACCCTTCCCCCTCCAAACTTCCTGTCTTGATGAAACAGAAAGTTATACCTCACACAATCTCCTCTTCCTCCATCCAAATGAAAGAAATCCAATTCTCTGAGACTACAGAAACATCTGTTAGGTCTTCTTTGGATACCGATGATCTAAGTAGTGCTAGTCACAGGAGTCCAGACTCTGTTATATTCACATACGACATCCCAACCATACACAGTTCCAACTCTGATGACAATCCTTTGATGAGTGTGCAACCATCTTCTGGTACAGAGAATGTATTTGAATCCAGGCCTGCCTGGGATGACATGGTGGAAACTCAGATGCAGAGAATCAACGATGACCAAACTCCAGAATGTATGCCAGGTATGGCCAGACCTACATGGGCTTTTGCTTTCCTATCTCTTCTCCTCGACAGCAAGACCATTTTTCCTCTTCTTAAGAACATAATGCCACTGTTACTCATTTTGTGTTGTTTCCATGTGTTGTAATTTGTATTTTGCATTGTTTTCTTGTCTGTACTGTGTGTGTATATATATATATATATATATATATATATATATATATATATATATATATATATATGTATATATATATATATATATATATATGTATATATATATATTTGTGTGTGTGTGTGTGTGTGTGTGTGTGTGTGTGTGTGTGTGTGTGTGTGTGTGTGTGTGTGTGTGTGTGTGTGTGTTTGTGTGTGTGTGTTGTGGTGTTTTGCATGTTGGTGAGTTACTTTTCCATCTATTTGTGTATGTGCTATCTCAAGATTGAATGGCCATGTCAGTTAAAACAGTTGTAGCTTAAAGAATTTTGATGCTGACTTCCACTATTGTATTGGTATGTATAATACTAATATAGCTTTACTAATATTAGCATGCACATCACTTATTCAGAACATTAATGTCTTTACAGTGACAAATCCAACATTTATGTTATCATCCATGTCAACATCACAGATTCATATTTAATTTCAGAGTATTACAGTTTATAACATAACATAGTGTCCTCAACCAATCTACATTTACAAAGTATATTTCACATGACAGGTACTTGGTTTGTGGAAAAAAAATACTTTGGGATATGTAGTTGTGGAATTTTAAATATTGAACTGCTGACCATAATGTTAAATTTGAATGTTTGGCTCTGGCGGTATTTTTTAGTGGATTGGCAGGATGATGCTGACAGGAAAGAGGAGACATTAGCTATCATTGCAGACCTTCTTGGCTTCAGCTGGACTGGTAAGCTGTGAAATAACGATATAATTCTCTTTTTTCAATCTAAATTTCAAAATATTTCACTCAGTGCAATCTAGGGAGGCAATACATAGTGTGTTTTGTTTGAATTGAAGCTTGTGTATTTCTGAGCAGTATTGGGGTAATATCTATAAAGTCTATATGGGAGCACTAATGCTCTAACAGCAAAACAGTAAATACGGTTAACAATTTGTTTTTTCATCCCTTATTTGTTATCCATCACCCCAGAGCTGGCAAGGGAACTGGAATTCAGTGAGGATGACATTCAATTAGTGAGAACAGAGAATCCCAATTCACTCCAAGAGCAGAGCCATGCCTTGCTGCAACGTTGGGTTGAGCAGGAAGGCAAACATGCCACAGGTACATGGTTTTTTGGTCTGACAGATTTTGATTTTGATTTTACTAGTATTTGTCAATACAATACTTCTGACCCTGTAATCACTGCTAATTTGTTTGAGGATGCACTAAATGCACAACTAGCTCTTTGAATCAATTTGTGTATTAAGTAGACCTGTATTCATAGATTCAATTTAACCTTATATTTGCATTTTTTATTTGTTGTGTTCAGTGAATGCTTTTCTAAAGTCTATAAATGATTGATAAATCCCTCCACAGAGGACTGTCTGATTAAGAGACTAACCAAGATCAACCGCATGGACATTGTCCATCTTATTGAAACCCAGATGAACAAGTCAGTTCAAGAGCAAACATCTAGAACTTATGCAGAGATAGAGAAGACACTGGATCACAGTGAAGGTAGCCACACATCTAAACACTCAATTCAGCAACCAATTTAAAGGCTCTAACTAATACCTAACTCTAATTGTGTGTTTGCTTGCACTCTTATTGTTATGTGTGTTTTTCAGTGTCAGTAGCCCTTTCTTCAGTGCAAGAGGATGCAGACAGCCCCAGAGTCATAAGAAGGGTGGAATCAGACCGCAGACCACCCCCAGCTGTTTCAGAAGAGGACCTCTCAGTTGCTTCCCTACTGGATATTCCTTCCTGGGCAGAGCCTGTTGGACACACCCATTCAGAGAGCATGCATGGTGACCTGTTGGAGGAGCTTGAGATCCCACAGTAAATGATTGATTCCAAATTATTCCTGAATCTGCAACACACATTGACAGTGTCACATACTGTCATGTCATTTGATGCACTTCAATTGACACCCATATCACACACCAGACATGCCATAAATACAGAAGTTGTCAAAACTGCTGCTTTTCGAAAGGGTTGACACATCTTGACCTTGCAAAATAGCAATATTGCCTTATCCTCGATCTGGCAGTGTGCGGAAAACCTGACCTAGTCTGTCTCTTGTGTTACAGTGAATTGAATCCAAATCTGTGGACTTCGGAGGATGTAATTACACAAGAACCTACCAGTCATGACAACTTGGATGAGCAAGTAAGTACTCTTCCCACTTCAAAAGAAGCAGCAATGAGGAGCCAAGCAAGTCAGGTTTATGACTCCCAGGAAAATGTGAAAGACCAACAAGGTTGCCACAGTACTGAAGTTCATTTCTTGAGGGCTTTCCAAGCTGGCACTCAAGTCAAAGATGAATGCTGCCATACATTACTGCTGAAGCAGTTTGGTTATGAAGATGAGCAAGGCCAATCATCTGAAATTCAGAAGTTTCCATCATCTATATCTATCAGAGACTTTAGTCTGAGTCTATCAGAGTCAGACCAAGCTGAGACCCACTTCAGTGAGCTTTGTGACAATTTCAGCGATACACCACAGCTTGGCAATAAAAACACAGTTAAAACCAATGTCAGAAGAATCCCTGAGCCTTACCTGTTAGTGTTGCCACCAGAGGACCACAAAGCAACTCTTGCCATGACTGAGGATGACACAGATGTAGATAAAAAAAGCAGGGTCTCACAGAGGTGTATTGATGAGGTCACAGCGCAATTCGTCCAAGTGCCGCATGGTCATGACATCCATCAGGTTCCAGGTGTGGACTCGGGTTTCAAATCCTTCAAGACAAGCAAAGAAGAAAACAGTAAATACCAGTCATACAGTAATGGGTGTTCAAAAAACATGTCCTTCATTGATGATGATGATGATGATGATGATGATGATGATGATGAGGACAATGTCCAGTCAATTGAACCCATTGTTGCTATAGCTAAGTACAGCATGGTGGAACATAGTAAAAACATTCAAAAGACCATTTTGCTTCATAGTCTGAGAACCAGTAGCCCTGCTCACATGGCCTGTGACTCAACTGATAGCCACTATAATTACTGTTCTGTGAGTACAGACAGTGATTATGTCAAAGACAGGACAATGGCCCCCCACATTTCTGAACCTAAGGTTGCCTCATCCAGCCTTTATCTGCCTATATGTGTACCACAGTCACCTGAACAATATGAAACATTACCTTCCACTTTTATTGAGTACAACCCTTTGACTCCTGATTCTTTGGCATCTGATAAGCAGTGCAGCTCATTTTCACCTATTCATGAAAGGGATCTCGTACCTGCAGGGTCATGGATATTTAACGACCCCATACCTAGACTGTCATCCCCTGACTCAGTTATGTCAATTAGTGATTATCGGGCAATGTCACCTGACTCTCCTCTGGGCAAGAGAAAGGCCTTACCTGCAGACTTTGCCAGTATATTGGATGGCATGAGGACAGTCTCTCCAAGGTCTGATGCATGTATTTCACCAGAAATTAACATGTATGAAAATAATGTAATTCCCTATCAATCACACATATATGAATGTGAACAACTACTTTGTTCGAAAGATTTTGTAGTTGTACACAATGTTGGTTCTGAGTCCTTTGAGTCTAGGAATAAGTGGAGGCCACAGTCCCCTGACTCTCAAGTACCTAAATTTTGTCCACCTATACCTGAAGGTGCACTGATGGAGGGAAAGTTTAGAGCATTATCACCTGTTGCAGCAGATAATCAGTGTGATGACTTTTTGCTTGAAGATTTTTCTGTCAGTAGGAGATCACCCGGACATAGAATGTCAGATATGGATTGTAGACCAACCTCACCGGAATCCCAATCTTCTCAGTGTAGTTTCTCATTTCTTGAACTCTTGCTCTCTGAACAAAACCGTGCCCAACTTATGAGTCAACATTGTAATTATTTCTTACTTTATTCAGAGGCAAGTCATCTGTCACCCTCACTAATGTCAACTCCATACACTACAGTGTACAGTGACGAAATGGGTCAGGGTAACACTTTGACACCAGAATTAGTCACTTCAGATCACAGTCCTCCAATCTTTCTGGAGTCTTTCATATCAATTGACTGTGACCCTCCAGATTTGTCAGTTTCAAAGAACAAGACTATAAAATGTGATTTACAAAGTTCGCTTAATACTCCTTCATCACTATTTGCTGAATGGTGTAATGAAAACAACACAAATTCAACTGATTCGATGTCATGGCGTGCAATAACTGAAAAAAAAGTACCTTTGTATACAAGTCCTGGTTCATCTGAAAAATGTCTTCCACACACAGAAGTTAAAAGAATTACTATTGAGGTTTTAGACAGTTCAATTAAAACAGAAAAATCTTTTCAGTTTCAGCCATCTTCTGACACCACAAACCCAGAATCAGAAAGTAATCAATCGTTTATTGATTACTGGTTTTCAAAGTTGGAATCAGAATCTTCTAACTGCATGCCATCACAACATCACTCACATAATGTTTTATCAAACTCTGAAAAAGCCACAGTAGACAGCAATGAGATGCAATCCATTAATTTCTATCAAATGAACGAATCATCCAAAACAAACCTTTGTTCATATGAGACGTATAACAAGCCATCTGTTGAAAGTTGTCACACTTTCTCACATCTCCAATCACCCAAACCAATGGTTTTTAACTTAGTAGAAAGACCTAAATTAATTTTAGACTTTTACAATGAAATATCTCCAACATCAAACAAAAGGGAGTCACTGAATGAATCACTTCAGGACTGCCTGGAAAATTTTATCCAGTCCCCTCTTGAACCATTGGCTTCAATTAATAAAGAATCTTTGTCTCCACAAATGACATTTGGCCTAATAAAAGAGCAATGTTGTGACTATTACTTAGAGTACTCCATAAGTAGACTACAATCACCTATTTCAACTCAATATGTTGTTGAGAAGAACAGACACAAATCATCACATGATGAATCCAAACTTCATAGGTTCTTTAGTGGCAGGGCGTTGTCTCCAGATTCTGTGTCTTCCGATTTCAACTTTTCGCTCTTTCAGGACTCGTTGGCAGACTTTAGACCATCCTCCCCAGAATCTGTGGCATCAGTTGAGCAGCACTCTTTCTCTCCTCACATGACATTTGGCCAGATGAAGGGTCAACGTTGTGACTATTACTTACAGTACTCTGAAAGTAGACCACAATCACCTCTTTCAACATTGTCAGATTTTGAGTATTTAGGACTTTGTCTGGAGGAGTTATTTGAGGACAATAGACCAGACTCACCACATTCTGTTTCTTCACTGGACGAAGATGAAAAACGTATTGTTAAAATATCTGCAACTCAAGCACTTCCTGGTGCAAGACCCTTTACATATGCAGATGTTGTGCGGGGCACTAAATATGAAAAACAAGCAGAGACTCTGTTTAGCATCAAATCATTTGAGCTGAAACCTTTCAGTCTCCCGTCACGGTCATTAGATGAGTGCAGTGACTCCGTCAAAGATAATTGGGTCAAGGAGATAAGACTGCATTCTGCAGAGTCAGTAACATCTCAAAATGACCATAGGTCCCTTTCTACTGACTCACCTGTTCCTCAGTTCAGACCGCCCCATATGGCTTATAATGTGGAATTGTCAAGGTACAGGTCTTTTACACCAGAATCAACAATTTCGGACTGGGAAGGTACAGATTTGTGTCTGGAATCCCTCTTTGATCACTCTAGACCAGTGAGCTCGCAGTCAGAGTCATCAGACTTTGAACTTGATAAGTTGTTTAGTAGCAGAGCATTGTCTTCAGACTCACCTGTTCCTCAGTTCAGACCACCCCATATGGCTTATAATGTGGAATTGTCAAGGTACAGGTCTTCTACACCAGAATCAACCATTTCAGACTGGGAAGGTACAGATTTGTGTCTGGAAATCCTCTTTGATCACCCTAGACCAGAGAGTTCGCAGTCAGATTCATCAGATTTTGAACTTGATAAGTTGTTTAGTAGCAGGGCATTGTCTCCAGACTCACCTGTTCCTCAGTTCAGACCACCCCATATGGCTTATAATGTGGAATTGTCAAGGTACAGGTCTTCTACACCAGAATCAACCATTTCAGACTGGGAAGGTACAGAGTTGTGTCTGGAAATCCTCTTTGATCACCCTAGACCAGAGAGCTCGCAGTCAGATTCATCAGATTTTGAACTTGATAAGTTGTTTAGTAGCAGGGCATTGTCTCCAGACTCACCTATTCCTCAGTTCACATTGCCCCATATTGGCTATGATGCGGAACTGTCAAGGTACAGGTCTTTTACACCAGTATCAACAATTTCGGACTGGGAAGGTACAGATTTGTGTCTGGAAACCCTCTTTGATCAGACCAGACCAGATTCCCCACAGTCAGTTTTATCAGACTTTGAACTTGACAGGTTCTTTAGTGGCAGGGCGTTGTCCCCAGATTCTGTGTCTTCCGATTTTGACTTTTCGCTCCTTCAGGACTGGTTGGCAGACTTTAGACCATCCTCCCCAGAATCTGTGGCATCAGTTGAGCAGCACTCTTTCTCTCCTCACATGACATTTGGCCAGATGAAGGGTCAACATTGTGACTATTACTTACAGTACTCTGAAAGTAGACCACAATCACCTCTTTCAACATTGTCCGATTTTGAGTATTTAGGACTTTGTCTGGAGGAGTTATTTGAGGACAATAGACCAGACTCACCACATTCTGTTTCTTCACTGGACGAAGATGAAAAACGTACTGTTAAAATATCTGCAACTCAAGCACTTCCTGGTGCAAGACCCTTTACATATGCAGATGTTGTGCGGGGCACTAAATATGAAAAACAAGCAGAGACTCTGTTTAGCATCAAATCATTTGAGCTGAAACCTTTCAGTCTCCCGTCACGGTCATTAGATGAGTGCAGTGACTCCGTCAAAGACAATTGGGTCAAGGAGATAAGACTGCATTCTGCAGAGTCAGTGGCATATCAAAGTGACCATAGGTCCCTTTCTCCTGACTCACCTGTTCCTCAATTCAGACCACCCCATTTGGCTTATAATGTGGAATTGTCAAGGTACAGGTCTTTTACACCAGAATCAACCATTTCAGACTGGGAAGGTACAGATTTGTGTCTGGAAACCCTCTTTGATCACTCTACACCAGAGAGCTCGCAGTCTGAGTCATCAGATTTTGAACTTGATAAGTTGTTTAGTAGCAGGGCATTGTCTCCAGACTCACCTATTCCTCAGTTCACATTGCCCCATATTGGCTATGATGCAGAACTGTCAAGGTACAGGTCTTTTACACCAGTATCAACAATTTCGGACTGGGAAGGTACCGATTTGTGTCTGGAAACCCTCTTTGATCAGACCAGACCAGATTCCCCACAGTCAGTTTTATCAGACTTTGAACTTGACAGGTTCTTTAGTGGCAGGGCGTTGTCCCCAGATTCTGTGTCTTCCGATTTTGACTTTTCGCTCCTTCAGGACTGGTTGGCAGACTTTAGACCATCCTCCCCAGAATCTGTGGCATCAGTTGAGCAGCACTCTTTCTCTCCTCACATGACATTTGGCCAGATGAAGGGTCAACGTTGTGACTATTACTTACAGTACTCTGAAAGTAGACCACAATCACCTCTTTCAACATTGTCAGATTTTGAGTATTTAGGACTTTGTCTGGAGGAGTTATTTGAGGACAATAGACCAGACTCACCACATTCTGTTTCTTCACTGGACGAAGATGAAACACGTATTGTTAAAATATCTGCAACTCAAGCACTTCCTGGTGCAAGACCCTTTACATATGCAGATGTTGTGCGGGGCACTAAATATGAAAAACAAGCAGAGACTCTGTTTAGCATCAAATCATTTGAGCTGAAACCTTTCAGTCTCCCGTCACGGTCATTAGATGAGTGCAGTGACTCCGTCAAAGATAATTGGGTCAAGGAGATAAGACTGCATTCTGCAGAGTCAGTAGCATCTCAAAGTGACCATAGGTCCCTTTCTCCTGACTCACCTGTTCCTCAATTCAGACCACCCCATATGGCTTATAATGTGGAATTGTCAAGGTACAGGTCTTTTACACCAGAATCAACCATTTCAGACTGGGAAGGTACAGATTTGTGTCTGGAAACCCTCTTTGATCACTCTAGACCAGAGAGCTCGCAGTCAGATTCATCAGACTTTGAACTTGATAAGTTGTTTAGTAGCAAGGCATTGTCTCCAGACTCACCTGTTCCTCAGTTCAGACCGCCCCATATGGCTTATAATGTGGAATTGTCAAGGTACAGGTCTTTTACACCAGAATCAACAATTTCGGACTGGGAAAGTACCGATTTGTGTCTGGAAACCCTCTTTGATCACTCTAGACCAGAGAGCTCGCAGTCAGATTCATCAGACTTTGAACTTGATAAGTTGTTTAGTAGCAGGGCATTGTCTCCGGACTCACCTGTTCCTCAGTTCAGACCACCCCATATGGCTTATAATGTGGAATTGTCAAGGTACAGGTCTTCTACACCAGAATCAACCGTTTCAGACTGGGAAGGTACAGATTTGTGTCTGGAAATCCTCTTTGATCACCCTAGACCAGAGAGCTCGCAGTCAGATTCATCAGATTTTGAACTTGATAAGTTGTTTAGTAGCAGAGCATTGTCTCCAGACTCACCTATTCCTCAGTTCACATTGCGCCATATTGGCTATGATGCAGAACTGTCAAGGTACAGGTCTTTTACACCAGAATCAACTATTTCTGACTGGGAAGGTACAGATTTGTGTCTGGAAACCCGCTTTGATCACTCTAGACCAGTGAGCTCGCAGTCAGAGTCATCAAACTTTGAACTAGATAAGTTGTTTAGTAGCAGGGCATTGTCTCCAGACTCACCTGTTCCTCAGTTCAGACCACCCCATATGGCTTATAATGTGGAATTGTCAATGTACAGGTCTTCTACACCAGAATCAACAATTTCTGACTGGGTTGGTACCGATTTGTGTCTGGAAACCCTCTTTGATCAGACCAGACCAGATTCCCCACAGTCAGTTTTATCAGACTTTGAACTTGACAGGTTCTTTAGTGGCAGGGCGTGTTCCCCAGATTCTGTGTCTTCCGATTTTGACTTTTCGCTCCTTCAGGACTGGTTGGCAGACTTTAGACCATCCTCCCCAGAATCTGTGGCATCAGTTGAGCAGCACTCTTTCTCTCCTCACATGACATTTGGCCAGATGAAGGGTCAACGTTGTGACTATTACTTACAGTACTCTGAAAGTAGACCACAATCACCTCTTTCAACATTGTCAGATTTTGAGTATTTAGGACTTTGTCTGGAGGAGTTATTTGAGGACAATAGACCAGACTCACCACATTCTGTTTCTTCACTGGACGAAGATGAAAAACGTACTGTTAAAATATCTGCAACTCAAGCACTTCCTGGTGCAAGACCCTTTACATATGCAGATGTTGTGCGGGGCACTAAATATGAAAAACAAGCAGAGACTCTGTTTAGCATTAAATCATTTGAGCTGAAACCTTTCAGTCTCCCGTCACGGTCATTAGATGAGTGCAGTGACTCCGTCAAAGACAATTGGGTCAAGGAGATTAGACTGCATTCTGCAGAGTCAGTAGCATCTCAAAGTGACCATAGGTCCCTTTCTCCTGACTCACCTGTTCCTCAATTCAGACCACCCCATTTGGCTTATAATGTGGAATTGTCAAGGTACAGGTCTTTTACACCAGAATCAACAATTTCAGACTGGGAAGGTACAGATTTGTGTCTGGAAACCCTCTTTGATCACTCTAGACCAGAGAGCTCGCAGTCAGATTCATCAGACTTTGAACTTGATAAGTTGTTTAGTAGCAGGGCATTGTCTCCAGACTCACCTGTTCCTCAATTCAGACCACCCCATATGGCTTATAATGTGGAATTGTCAAGGTATAGGTCTTCTACACCAGAATCAACCATTTCAGACTGGGAAGGTACAGATTTGTGTCTGGAAATCCTCTTTGATCACCCTAGACCAGAGAGCTCGCAGTCAGATTCATCAGATTTTGAACTTGATAAGTTGTTTAGTAGCAGAGCATTGTCTCCAGACTCACCTATTCCTCAGTTCACATTGCCCCATATTGGCTATGATGCAGAACTGTCAAGGTACAGGTCTTTTACACCAGAATCAACTATTTCTGACTGGGAAGGTACAGATTTGTGTCTGGAAACCCGCTTTGATCACTCTAGACCAGTGAGCTCGCAGTCAGAGTCATCAAACTTTGAACTAGATAAGTTGTTTAGTAGCAGGGCATTGTCTCCAGACTCACCTGTTCCTCAGTTCAGACCACCCCATATGGCTTATAATGTGGAATTGTCAATGTACAGGTCTTCTACACCAGAATCAACAATTTCTGACTGGGTTGGTACCGATTTGTGTCTGGAAACCCTCTTTGATCAGACCAGACCAGATTCCCCACAGTCAGTTTTATCAGACTTTGAACTTGACAGGTTCTTTAGTGGCAGGGCGTTGTCCCCAGATTCTGTGTCTTCCGATTTTGACTTTTCGCTCCTTCAGGACTGGTTGGCAGACTTTAGACCATCCTCCCCAGAATCTGTGGCATCAGTTGAGCAGCACTCTTTCTCTCCTCACATGACATTTGGCCAGATGAAGGGTCAACGTTGTGACTATTACTTACAGTACTCTGAAAGTAGACCACAATCACCTCTTTCAACATTGTCAGATTTTGAGTATTTAGGACTTTGTCTGGAGGAGTTATTTGAGGACAATAGACCAGACTCACCACATTCTGTTTCTTCACTGGACGAAAATGAAAAACGTATTGTTAAAATATCTGCAACTCAAGCACTTCCTGGTGCAAGACCCTTTACATATGCAGATGTTGTGCGGGGCACTAAATATGAAAAACAAGCAGAGACTCTGTTTAGCATCAAATCATTTGAGCTGAAACCTTTCAGTCTCCCGTCACGGTCATTAGATGAGTGCAGTGACTCCGTCAAAGATAATTGGGTCAAGGAGATAAGACTGCATTCTGCAGAGTCAGTAGCATCTCAAAGTGACCATAGGTCCCTTTCTCCTGACTCACCTGTTCCTCAATTCAGACCACCCCATTTGGCTTATAATGTGGAATTGTCAAGGTACAGGTCTTTTACACCAGAATCAACCATTTCAGACTGGGAAGGTACAGATTTGTGTCTGGAAACCCCCTTTGATCACTCTAGACCAGAGAGCTCGCAGTCAGATTCATCAGACTTTGAACTTGATAAGTTGTTTAGTAGCAGGGCATTGTCTCCAGACTCACCTGTTCCTCAGTTCAGACCACCCCATATGGCTTATAATGTGGAATTGTCAAGGTACAGGTCTTCTACACCAGAATCAACCATTTCAGACTGGGAAGGTACAGATTTGTGTCTGGAAATCCTCTTTGATCACCCTAGACCAGAGAGCTCGCAGTCAGATTCATCAGATTTTGAACTTGATAAGTTGTTTAGTAGCAGGGCATTGTCTCCAGACTCACCTATTCCTCAGTTCACATTGCCCCATATTGGCTATGATGCAGAATTGTCAAGGTACAGGTCTTCTACACCAGAATCAACTATTTCAGACTGGGAAGGTACAGATTTGTGTCTGGAAACCCTCTTTGATCACTCTAGACCAGAGAGCTCGCAGTCAGATTCATCAGACTTTGAACTTGATAAGTTGTTTAGTAGCAGGGCATTGTCTCCAGACTCACCTGTTCCTCAATTCAGACCACCCCATATGGCTTATAATGTGGAATTGTCAAGGTATAGGTCTTCTACACCAGAATCAACCATTTCAGACTGGGTTGGTACCGATTTGTGTCTGGAAACCCTCTTTGATCAGACCAGACCAGATTCCCCACAGTCAGTTTTATCAGACTTTGAACTTGACAGGTTCTTTAGTGGCAGGGCGTTGTCCCCAGATTCTGTGTCTTCCGATTTTGACTTTTCGCTCCTTCAGGACTGGTTGGCAGACTTTAGACCATCCTCCCCAGAATCTGTGGCATCAGTTGAGCAGCACTCTTTCTCTCCTCACATGACATTTGGCCAGATGAAGGGTCAACGTTGTGACTATTACTTACAGTACTCTGAAAGTAGACCACAATCACCTCTTTCAACATTGTCAGATTTTGAGTATTTAGGACTTTGTCTGGAGGAGTTATTTGAGGACAATAGACCAGACTCACCACATTCTGTTTCTTCACTGGACGAAAATGAAAAACGTATTGTTAAAATATCTGCAACTCAAGCACTTCCTGGTGCAAGACCCTTTACATATGCAGATGTTGTGCGGGGCACTAAATATGAAAAACAAGCAGAGACTCTGTTTAGCATCAAATCATTTGAGCTGAAACCTTTCAGTCTCCCGTCACGGTCATTAGATGAGTGCAGTGACTCCGTCAAAGATAATTGGGTCAAGGAGATAAGACTGCATTCTGCAGAGTCAGTAGCATCTCAAAGTGACCATAGGTCCCTTTCTCCTGACTCACCTGTTCCTCAATTCAGACCACCCCATATCGCTTATAATGTGGAATTGTCAAGGTACAGGTCTTTTACACCAGAATCAACCATTTCAGACTGGGAAGGTACAGATTTGTGTCTGGAAACCCTCTTTCATCACTCTAGACCAGAGAGCTCGCAGTCAGATTCATCAGACTTTGAACTTGATAAGTTGTTTAGTAGCAAGGCATTGTCTCCAGACTCACCTGTTCCTCAGTTCAGACCGCCCCATATGGCTTATAATGTGGAATTGTCAAGGTACAGGTCTTTTACACCAGAATCAACAATTTCGGACTGGGAAGGTACCGATTTGTGTCTGAAAACCCTCTTTGATCACTCTAGACCAGTGAGCTCGCAGTCAGAGTCATCAGACTTTGAACTTGATAAGTTGTTTAGTAGCAGGGCATTGTCTCCAGACTCACCTGTTCCTCAGTTCAGACCACCCCATATGGCTTATAATGTGGAATTGTCAAGGTACAGGTCTTCTACACCAGAATCAACCATTTCAGACTGGGAAGGTACAGATTTGTGTCTGGAAATCCTCTTTGATCTCCCTAGACCAGAGAGTTCGCAGTCAGATTCATCAGATTTTGAACTTGATAAGTTGTTTAGTAGCAGGGCATTGTCTCCAGACTCACCTGTTCCTCAGTTCAGACCACCCCATATGGCTTATAATGTGGAATTGTCAAGGTACAGGTCTTCTACACCAGAATCAACCATTTCAGACTGGGAAGGTACAGAGTTGTGTCTGGAAACCCTCTTTGATCACTCTAGACCAGAGAGCTCGCAGTCAGAGTCATCAGACTTTGAACTTGATAAGTTGTTTAGTAGCAGGGCATTGTCTCCAGACTCACCTATTCCTCAGTTCACATTGCCCCATATTGGCTATGATGCGGAACTGTCAAGGTACAGGTCTTTTACACCAGAATCAACAATTTCGGACTGGGAAGGTACCGATTTGTGTCTGGAAACCTTCTTTGATCAGACCAGACCAGATTCCCCACAGTCAGTTTTATCAGACTTTGAACTTGACAGGTTCTTTAGTGGCAGGGCGTTGTCCCCAGATTCTGTGTCTTCCGATTTTGACTTTTCGCTCCTTCAGGACTGGTTGGCAGACTTTAGACCATCCTCCCCGGAATCTGTGGCATCAGTTGAGCAGCACTCTTTCTCTCCTCACATGACATTTGGCCAGATGAAGGGTCAACATTGTGACTATTACTTACAGTACTCTGAAAGTAAACCACAATCAGCTCTTTCAACATTGTCAGATTTTGAGTATTTAGGACTTTGTCTGGAGGAGTTATTTGAGGACAATAGACCAGACTCACCACATTCTGTTTCTTCACTGGACGAAAATGAAAAACGTACTGTTAAAATATCTGCAACTCAAGCACTTCCTGGTGCAAGACCCTTTACATATGCAGATGTTGTGCGGGGCACTAAATATGAAAAACAAGCAGAGACTCTGTTTAGCATCAAATCATTTGAGCTGAAACCTTTCAGTCTCCCGTCACGGTCATTAGATGAGTGCAGTGACTCCGTCAAACACAATTGGGTCAAGGAGATAAGACTGCATTCTGCAGAGTCAGTGGCATATCAAAGTGACCATAGGTCCCTTTCTCCTGACTCACCTGTTCCTCAATTCAGACCACCCCATTTGGCTTATAATGTGGAATTGTCAAGTTACAGGTCTTTTACACCAGAATCAACCATTTCAGACTGGGAAGGTACAGATTTGTGTCTGGAAACCCTCTTTGATCACTCTAGACCAGAGAGCTCGCAGTCAGAGTCATCAGACTTTGAACTTGATAAGTTGTTTAGTAGCAGGGCATTGTCTCCAGACTCACCTATTCCTCAGTTCACATTGCCCCATATTGGCTATGATGCGGAACTGTCAAGGTACAGGTCTTTTACACCAGTATCAACAATTTCGGACTGGGAAGGTACCGATTTGTGTCTGGAAACCCTCTTTGATCAGACCAGACCAGATTCCCCACAGTCAGTTTTATCAGACTTTGAACTTGACAGGTTCTTTAGTGGCAGGGCGTTGTCCCCAGATTCTGTGTCTTCCGATTTTGACTTTTCGCTCCTTCAGGACTGGTTGGCAGACTTTAGACCATCTTCCCCAGAATCTGTGGCATCAGTTGAGCAGCACTCTTTCTCTCCTCACATGACATTTGGCCAGATGAAGGGTCAACATTGTGACTATTACTTACAGTACTCTGAAAGTAGACCACAATCACCTCTTTCAACATTGTCAGATTTTGAGTATTTAGGACTTTGTCTGGAGGAGTTATTTGAGGACAATAGACCAGACTCACCACATTCTGTTTTTTCATTGGACGAAGATGAAAAACGTACTGTTAAAATATCTGCAACTCAATCACTTCCTGGTGCAAGACCCTTTACATATGCAGATGTTGTGCGGGGCACTAAATATGAAAAACAAGCAGAGACTCTGTTTAGCATCAAATCATTTGAGCTGAAACCTTTCAGTCTCCCGTCACGGTCATTAGATGAGTGCAGTGACTCCGTCAAAGACAATTGGGTCAAGGAGATTAGACTGCATTCTGCAGAGTCAGTAGCATCTCAAAGTGACCATAGGTCCCTTTCTCCTGACTCACCTGTTCCTCAATTCAGACCACCCCATTTGGCTTATAATGTGGAATTGTCAAGGTACAGGTCTTTTACACCAGAATCAACCATTTCAGACTGGGAAGGTACAGATTTGTGTCTGGAAACCCTCTTTGATCACTCTAGACCAGAGAGCTCGCAGTCAGATTCATCAGACTTTGAACTTGATAAGTTGTTTAGTAGCAGGGCATTGTCTCCAGACTCACCTGTTCCTCAGTTCAGACCACCCCATATGGCTTATAATGTGGAATTGTCAAGGTACAGGTCTTCTACACCAGAATCAACCATTTCAGACTGGGAAGGTACAGATTTGTGTCTGGAAATCCTCTTTGATCACCCTAGACCAGAGAGCTCGCAGTCAGATTCATCAGATTTTGAACTTGATAAGTTGTTTAGTAGCAGGGCATTGTCTCCAGACTCACCTATTCCTCAGTTCACATTGCCCCATATTGGCTATGATGCAGAATTGTCAAGGTACAGGTCTTCTACACCAGAATCAACCATTTCAGACTGGGAAGGTACAGATTTGTGTCTGGAAATCCTCTTTGATCACCCTAGACCAGAGAGTTCGCAGTCAGATTCATCAGATTTTGAACTTGATAAGTTGTTTAGTAGCAGGGCATTGTCTCCAGACTCACCTGTTCCTCAGTTCAGACCACCCCATATGGCTTATAATGTGGAATTGTCAAGGTACAGGTCTTCTACACCAGAATCAACCATTTCAGACTGGGAAGGTACAGATCTGTGTCTGGAAATCCTCTTTGATCACCCTAGACCAGAGAGCTCGCAGTCAGATTCATCAGATTTTGAACTTGATAAGTTGTTTAGTAGCAGGGCATTGTCTCCAGACTCACCTGTTCCTCAGTTCACATTGCCCCATATTGGCTATGATGCGGAACTGTCAAGGTACAGGTCTTTTACACCAGAATCAACCATTTCAGACTGGGAAGGTACAGATTTGTGTCTGGAAACCCTCTTTGATCACTCTAGACCAGAGAGCTCGCAGTCAGATTCATCAGACTTTGAACTTGATAAGTTGTTTAGTAGCAAGGCATTGTCTCCAGACTCACCTGTTCCTCAGTTCAGACCGCCCCATATGGCTTATAATGTGGAATTGTCAAGGTACAGGTCTTTTACACCAGAATCAACAATTTCGGACTGGGAAAGTACCGATTTGTGTCTGGAAACCCTCTTTGATCACTCTAGACCAGTGAGCTCGCAGTCAGAGTCATCAGACTTTGAACTTGATAAGTTGTTTACTAGCAGGGCATTGTCTCCAGACTCACCTGTTCCTCAGTTCAGACCACCCCATATGGCTTATAATGTGGAATTGTCAAGGTACAGGTCTTCTACACCAGAATCAACCATTTCAGACTGGGAAGGTACAGATTTGTGTCTGGAAATCCTCTTTGATCACCCTAGACCAGAGAGTTCGCAGTCAGATTCATCAGATTTTGAACTTGATAAGTTGTTTAGTAGCAGGGCATTGTCTCCAGACTCACCTGTTCCTCAGTTCAGACCACCCCATATGGCTTATAATGTGGAATTGTCAAGGTACAGGTCTTCTACACCAGAATCAACCATTTCAGACTGGGAAGGTACAGAGTTGTGTCTGGAAATCCTCTTTGATCACCCTAGACCAGAGAGCTCGCAGTCAGATTCATCAGATTTTGAACTTGATAAGTTGTTTAGTAGCAGGGCATTGTCTCCAGACTCACCTATTCCTCAGTTCACATTGCCCCATATTGGCTATGATGCGGAACTGTCAAGGTACAGGTCTTTTACACCAGTATCAACAATTTCAGACTGGGAAGGTACAGATTTGTGTCTGGAAATCCTCTTTGATCACCCTAGACCAGAGAGTTCGCAGTCAGATTCATCAGATTTTGAACTTGATAAGTTGTTTAGTAGCAGGGCATTGTCTCCAGACTCACCTGTTCCTCAGTTCAGACCACCCCATATGGCTTATAATGTGGAATTGTCAAGGTACAGGTCTTCTACACCAGAATCAACCATTTCAGACTGGGAAGGTACAGAGTTGTGTCTGGAAATCCTCTTTGATCACCCTAGACCAGAGAGCTCGCAGTCAGATTCATCAGATTTTGAACTTGATAAGTTGTTTAGTAGCAGGGCATTGTCTCCAGACTCACCTATTCCTCAGTTCACATTGCCCCATATTGGCTATGATGCGGAACTGTCAAGGTACAGGTCTTTTACACCAGTATCAACAATTTCGGACTGGGAAGGTACCGATTTGTGTCTGGAAACCCTCTTTGATCAGACCAGACCAGATTCCCCACAGTCAGTTTTATCAGACTTTGAACTTGACAGGTTCTTTAGTGGCAGGGCGTTGTCCCCAGATTCTGTGTCTTCCGATTTTGACTTTTCGCTCCTTCAGGACTGGTTGGCAGACTTTAGACCATCTTCCCCAGAATCTGTGGCATCAGTTGAGCAGCACTCTTTCTCTCCTCACATGACATTTGGCCAGATGAAGGGTCAACATTGTGACTATTACTTACAGTACTCTGAAAGTAGACCACAATCACCTCTTTCAACATTGTCAGATTTTGAGTATTTAGGACTTTGTCTGGAGGAGTTATTTGAGGACAATAGACCAGACTCACCACATTCTGTTTTTTCATTGGACGAAGATGAAAAACGTACTGTTAAAATATCTGCAACTCAATCACTTCCTGGTGCAAGACCCTTTACATATGCAGATGTTGTGCGGGGCACTAAATATGAAAAACAAGCAGAGACTCTGTTTAGCATCAAATCATTTGAGCTGAAACCTTTCAGTCTCCCGTCACGGTCATTAGATGAGTGCAGTGACTCCGTCAAAGACAATTGGGTCAAGGAGATTAGACTGCATTCTGCAGAGTCAGTAGCATCTCAAAGTGACCATAGGTCCCTTTCTCCTGACTCACCTGTTCCTCAATTCAGACCACCCCATTTGGCTTATAATGTGGAATTGTCAAGGTACAGGTCTTTTACACCAGAATCAAGCATTTCAGACTGGGAAGGTACAGATTTGTGTCTGGAAACCCTCTTTGATCACTCTAGACCAGAGAGCTCGCAGTCAGATTCATCAGACTTTGAACTTGATAAGTTGTTTAGTTGCAAGGCATTGTCTCCAGACTCACCTGTTCCTCAGTTCAGACCGCCCCATATGGCTTATAATGTGGAATTGTCAAGGTACAGGTCTTCTACACCAGAATCAACCATTTCAGACTGGGAAGGTACAGAGTTGTGTCTGGAAATCCTCTTTGATCACCCTAGACCAGAGAGCTCGCAGTCAGATTCATCAGATTTTGAACTTGATAAGTTGTTTAGTAGCAGGGCATTGTCTCCAGACTCACCTATTCCTCAGTTCACATTGCCCCATATTGGCTATGATGCGGAACTGTCAAGGTACAGGTCTTTTACACCAGTATCAACAATTTCGGACTGGGAAGGTACCGATTTGTGTCTGGAAACCTTCTTTGATCAGACCAGACCAGATTCCCCACAGTCAGTTTTATCAGACTTTGAACTTGACAGGTTCTTTAGTGGCAGGGCGTTGTCCCCAGATTCTGTGTCTTCCGATTTTGACTTTTCGCTCCTTCAGGACTGGTTGGCAGACTTTAGACCATCTTCCCCAGAATCTGTGGCATCAGTTGAGCGGCACTCTTTCTCTCCTCACATGACATTTGGCCAGATGAAGGGTCAACATTGTGACTATTACTTACAGTACTCTGAAAGTAGACCACAATCACCTCTTTCAACATTGTCAGATTTTGAGTATTTAGGACTTTGTCTGGAGGAGTTATTTGAGGACAATAGACCAGACTCACCACATTCTGTTTCTTCACTGGACGAAGATGAAAAACGTACTGTTAAAATATCTGCAACTCAAGCACTTCCTGGTGCAAGACCCTTTACATATGCAGATGTTGTGCGGGGCACTAAATATGAAAAACAAGCAGAGACTCTGTTTAGCATCAAATCATTTGAGCTGAAACCTTTCAGTCTCCCGTCACGGTCATTAGATGAGTGCAGTGACTCCGTCAAAGACAATTGGGTCAAGGAGATAAGACTGCATTCTGCAGAGTCAGTGGCATATCAAAGTGACCATAGGTCCCTTTCTCCTGACTCACCTGTTCCTCAATTCAGACCACCCCATTTGGCTTATAATGTGGAATTGTCAAGGTACAGGTCTTTTACACCAGAATCAACCATTTCAGACTGGGAAGGTACAGATTTGTGTCTGGAAACCCTCTTTGATCACTCTAGACCAGAGAGCTCGCAGTCAGATTCATCAGACTTTGAACTTGATAAGTTGTTTAGTAGCAGGGCATTGTCTCCGGACTCACCTGTTCCTCAGTTCAGACCACCCCATATGGCTTATAATGTGGAATTGTCAAGGTACAGGTCTTCTACACCAGAATCAACCGTTTCAGACTGGGAAGGTACAGATTTGTGTCTGGAAATCCTCTTTGATCACCCTAGACCAGAGAGCTCGCAGTCAGATTCATCAGATTTTGAACTTGATAAGTTGTTTAGTAGCAGAGCATTGTCTCCAGACTCACCTATTCCTCAGTTCACATTGCGCCATATTGGCTATGATGCAGAACTGTCAAGGTACAGGTCTTTTACACCAGAATCAACTATTTCTGACTGGGAAGGTACAGATTTGTGTCTGGAAACCCGCATAACTCACTCTAGACCAGTGAGCTCGCAGTCAGAGTCATCAAACTTTGAACTAGATAAGTTGTTTAGTAGCAGGGCATTGTCTCCAGACTCACCTGTTCCTCAGTTCAGACCACCCCATGTGGCTTATAATGTGGAATTGTCAATGTACAGGTCTTCTACACCAGAATCAACAATTTCTGACTGGGTTGGTACCGATTTGTGTCTGGAAACCCTCTTTGATCAGACCAGACCAGATTCCCCACAGTCAGTTTTATCAGACTTTGAACTTGACAGGTTCTTTAGTGGCAGGGCGTTGTCCCCAGATCCTGTGTCTTCCGATTTTGACTTTTCGCTCCTTCAGGACTGGTTGGCAGACTTTAGACCATCTTCCCCAGAATCTGTGGCATCAGTTGAGCAGCACTCTTTCTCTCCTCACATGACATCTGGCCAGATGAAGGGTCAACATTGTGACTATTACTTACAGTACTCTGAAAGTAGACCACAATCACCTCTTTCAACATTGTCAGATTTTGAGTATTTAGGACTTTGTCTGGAGGAGTTATTTGAGGACAATAGACCAGACTCACCACATTCTGTTTTTTCATTGGACGAAGATGAAAAACGTACTGTTAAAATATCTGCAACTCAATCACTTCCTGGTGCAAGACCCTTTACATATGCAGATGTTGTGCGGGGCACTAAATATGAAAAACAAGCAGAGACTCTGTTTAGCATCAAATCATTTGAGCTGAAACCTTTCAGTCTCCCGTCACGGTCATTAGATGAGTGCAGTGACTCCGTCAAAGACAATTGGGTCAAGGAGATTAGACTGCATTCTGCAGAGTCAGTAGCATCTCAAAGTGACCATAGGTCCCTTTCTCCTGACTCACCTGTTCCTCAATTCAGACCACCCCATTTGGCTTATAATGTGGAATTGTCAAGGTACAGGTCTTTTACACCAGAATCAAGCATTTCAGACTGGGAAGGTACAGATTTGTGTCTGGAAACCCTCTTTGATCACTCTAGACCAGAGAGCTCGCAGTCAGATTCATCAGACTTTGAACTTGATAAGTTGTTTAGTTGCAAGGCATTGTCTCCAGACTCACCTGTTCCTCAGTTCAGACCGCCCCATATGGCTTATAATGTGGAATTGTCAAGGTACAGGTCTTTTACACCAGAATCAACAATTTCGGACTGGGAAGGTACCGATTTGTGTCTGGAAACCCTCTTTGATCACTCTAGACCAGTGAGCTCGCAGTCAGAGTCATCAGACTTTGAACTTGATAAGTTGTTTACTAGCAGGGCATTGTCTCCAGACTCACCTGTTCCTCAGTTCAGACCACCCCATATGGCTTATAATGTGGAATTGTCAAGGTACAGGTCTTCTACACCAGAATCAACAATTTCAGACTGGGAAGGTACAGATTTGTGTCTGGAAATCCTCTTTGATCACCCTAGACCAGAGAGTTCGCAGTCAGATTCATCAGATTTTGAACTTGATAAGTTGTTTAGTAGCAGAGCATTGTCTCCAGACTCACCTGTTCCTCAGTTCAGACCACCCCATATGGCTTATAATGTGGAATTGTCAAGGTACAGGTCTTCTACACCAGAATCAACCATTTCAGACTGGGAAGGTACAGAGTTGTGTCTGGAAATCCTCTTTGATCACCCTAGACCAGAGAGCTCGCAGTCAGATTCATCAGATTTTGAACTTGATAAGTTGTTTAGTAGCAGGGCATTGTCTCCAGACTCACCTATTCCTCAGTTCACATTGCCCCATATTGGCTATGATGCGGAACTGTCAAGGTACAGGTCTTTTACACCAGTATCAACAATTTCGGACTGGGAAGGTACCGATTTGTGTCTGGAAACCTTCTTTGATCAGACCAGACCAGATTCCCCACAGTCAGTTTTATCAGACTTTGAACTTGACAGGTTCTTTAGTGGCAGGGCGTTGTCCCCAGATTCTGTGTCTTCCGATTTTGACTTTTCGCTCCTTCAGGACTGGTTGGCAGACTTTAGACCATCTTCCCCAGAATCTGTGGCATCAGTTGAGCGGCACTCTTTCTCTCCTCACATGACATTTGGCCAGATGAAGGGTCAACATTGTGACTATTACTTACAGTACTCTGAAAGTAGACCACAATCACCTCTTTCAACATTGTCAGATTTTGAGTATTTAGGACTTTGTCTGGAGGAGTTATTTGAGGACAATAGACCAGACTCACCACATTCTGTTTCTTCACTGGACGAAGATGAAAAACGTACTGTTAAAATATCTGCAACTCAAGCACTTCCTGGTGCAAGACCCTTTACATATGCAGATGTTGTGCGGGGCACTAAATATGAAAAACAAGCAGAGACTCTGTTTAGCATCAAATCATTTGAGCTGAAACCTTTCAGTCTCCCGTCACGGTCATTAGATGAGTGCAGTGACTCCGTCAAAGACAATTGGGTCAAGGAGATAAGACTGCATTCTGCAGAGTCAGTGGCATATCAAAGTGACCATAGGTCCCTTTCTCCTGACTCACCTGTTCCTCAATTCAGACCACCCCATTTGGCTTATAATGTGGAATTGTCAAGGTACAGGTCTTTTACACCAGAATCAACCATTTCAGACTGGGAAGGTACAGATTTGTGTCTGGAAACCCTCTTTGATCACTCTAGACCAGAGAGCTCGCAGTCAGATTCATCAGACTTTGAACTTGATAAGTTGTTTAGTAGCAGGGCATTGTCTCCGGACTCACCTGTTCCTCAGTTCAGACCACCCCATATGGCTTATAATGTGGAATTGTCAAGGTACAGGTCTTCTACACCAGAATCAACCGTTTCAGACTGGGAAGGTACAGATTTGTGTCTGGAAATCCTCTTTGATCACCCTAGACCAGAGAGCTCGCAGTCAGATTCATCAGATTTTGAACTTGATAAGTTGTTTAGTAGCAGAGCATTGTCTCCAGACTCACCTATTCCTCAGTTCACATTGCGCCATATTGGCTGTGATGCAGAACTGTCAAGGTACAGGTCTTTTACACCAGAATCAACTATTTCTGACTGGGAAGGTACAGATTTGTGTCTGGAAACCCGCATAACTCACTCTAGACCAGTGAGCTCGCAGTCAGAGTCATCAAACTTTGAACTAGATAAGTTGTTTAGTAGCAGGGCATTGTCTCCAGACTCACCTGTTCCTCAGTTCAGACCACCCCATGTGGCTTATAATGTGGAATTGTCAATGTACAGGTCTTCTACACCAGAATCAACAATTTCTGACTGGGTTGGTACCGATTTGTGTCTGGAAACCCTCTTTGATCAGACCAGACCAGATTCCCCACAGTCAGTTTTATCAGACTTTGAACTTGACAGGTTCTTTAGTGGCAGGGCGTGTTCCCCAGATTCTGTGTCTTCCGATTTTGACTTTTCGCTACTTCAGGACTGGTTGGCAGACTTTAGACCATCCTCCCCAGAATCTGTGGCATCAGTTGAGCAGCACTCTTTCTCTCCTCGCATGACATTTGGCCAGATGAAGGGTCAACGTTGTGACTATTACTTACAGTACTCTGAAAGTAGACCACAATCACCTCTTTCAACATTGTCAGATTTTGAGTATTTAGGACTTTGTCTGGAGGAGTTATTTGAGGACAATAGACCAGACTCACCACATTCTGTTTCTTCACTGGACGAAGATGAAAAACGTACTGTTAAAATATCTTCAACTCAAGCACTTCCTGGTGCAAGACCCTTTACATATGCAGATGTTGTGCGGGGCACTAAATATGAAAAACAAGCAGAGACTCTGTTTAGCATCAAATCATTTGAGCTGAAACCTTTCAGTCTCCCGTCACGGTCATTAGATGAGTGCAGTGACTCCGTCAAAGACAATTGGGTCAAGGAGATAAGACTGCATTCTGCAGAGTCAGTAGCATCTCAAAGTGACCATAGGTCCCTTTCTCCTGACTCACCTGTTCCTCAATTCAGACCACCCCATTTGGCTTATAATGTGGAATTGTCAAGGTACAGGTCTTTTACACCAGAATCAACCATTTCAGACTGGGAAGGTACAGATTTGTGTCTGGAAACCCCCTTTGATCACTCTAGACCAGAGAGCTCGCAGTCAGATTCATCAGACTTTGAACTTGATAAGTTGTTTAGTAGCAGGGCATTGTCTCCAGACTCACCTGTTCCTCAGTTCAGACCACCCCATATGGCTTATAATGTGGAATTATCAAGGTACAGGTCTTCTACACCAGAATCAACCATTTCAGACTGGGAAGGTACAGATTTGTGTCTGGAAATCCTCTTTGATCACCCTAGACCAGAGAGCTCGCAGTCAGATTCATCAGATTTTGAACTTGATAAGTTGTTTAGTAGCAGGGCATTGTCTCCAGACTCACCTATTCCTCAGTTCACATTGCCCCATATTGGCTATGATGCAGAATTGTCAAGGTACAGGTCTTCTACACCAGAATCAACTATTTCAGACTGGGAAGGTACAGATTTGTGTCTGGAAACCCTCTTTGATCACTGTAGACCAGAGAGCTCGCAGTCAGATTCATCAGACTTTGAACTTGATAAGTTGTTTAGTAGCAGGGCATTGTCTCCAGACTCACCTGTTCCTCAATTCAGACCACCCCATATGGCTTATAATGTGGAATTGTCAAGGTATAGGTCTTCTACACCAGAATCAACCATTTCAGACTGGGTTGGTACCGATTTGTGTCTGGAAACCCTCTTTGATCAGACCAGACCAGATTCCCCACAGTCAGTTTTATCAGACTTTGAACTTGACAGGTTCTTTAGTGGCAGGGCGTTGTCCCCAGATTCTGTGTCTTCCGATTTTGACTTTTCGCTCCTTCAGGACTGGTTGGCAGACTTTAGACCATCCTCCCCAGAATCTGTGGCATCAGTTGAGCAGCACTCTTTCTCTCCTCACATGACATTTGGCCAGATGAAGGGTCAACGTTGTGACTATTACTTACAGTACTCTGAAAGTAGACCACAATCACCTCTTTCAACATTGTCAGATTTTGAGTATTTAGGACTTTGTCTGGAGGAGTTATTTGAGGACAATAGACCAGAGTCACCACATTCTGTTTCTTCACTGGACGAAAATGAAAAACGTATTGTTAAAATATCTGCAACTCAAGCACTTCCTGGTGCAAGACCCTTTACATATGCAGATGTTGTGCGGGGCACTAAATATGAAAAACAAGCAGAGACTCTGTTTAGCATCAAATCATTTGAGCTGAAACCTTTCAGTCTCCCGTCACGGTCGTTAGATGAGTGTAGTGACTCCGTCAAAGATAATTGGGTCAAGGAGATAAGACTGCATTCTGCAGAGTCAGTAGCATCTCAAAGTGACCATAGGTCCCTTTCTCCTGACTCACCTGTTCCTCAATTCAGACCACCCCATATGGCTTATAATGTGGAATTGTCAAGGTACAGGTCTTTTACACCAGAATCAACCATTTCAGACTGGGAAGGTACAGATTTGTGTCTGGAAACCCTCTTTCATCACTCTAGACCAGAGAGCTCGCAGTCAGAGTCATCAGACTTTGAACTTGATAAGTTGTTTAGTAGCAGGGCATTGTCTCCAGACTCACCTGTTCCTCAGTTCAGACCACCCCATATGGCTTATAATGTGGAATTGTCAAGGTACAGGTCTTCTACACCAGAATCAACCATTTCAGACTGGGAAGGTACAGATTTGTGTCTGGAAATCCTCTTTGATCTCCCTAGACCAGAAAGTTCGCAGTCAGATTCATCAGATTTTGAACTTGATAAGTTGTTTAGTAGCAGGGCATTGTCTCCAGACTCACCTGTTCCTCAGTTCAGACCACCCCATATGGCTTATAATGTGGAATTGTCAAGGTACAGGTCTTCTACACCAGAATCAACCATTTCAGACTGGGAAGGTACAGAGTTGTGTCTGGAAACCCTCTTTGATCACTCTAGACCAGAGAGCTCGCAGTCAGAGTCATCAGACTTTGAACTTGATAAGTTGTTTAGTAGCAGGGCATTGTCTCCAGACTCACCTATTCCTCAGTTCACATTGCCCCATATTGGCTATGATGCGGAACTGTCAAGGTACAGGTCTTTTACACCAGAATCAACAATTTCGGACTGGGAAGGTACCGATTTGTGTCTGGAAACCTTCTTTGATCAGACCAGACCAGATTCCCCACAGTCAGTTTTATCAGACTTTGAACTTGACAGGTTCTTTAGTGGCAGGGCGTTGTCCCCAGATTCTGTGTCTTCCGATTTTGACTTTTCGCTCCTTCAGGACTGGTTGGCAGACTTTAGACCATCCTCCCCAGAATCTGTGGCATCAGTTGAGCAGCACTCTTTCTCTCCTCACATGACATTTGGCCAGATGAAGGGTCAACATTGTGACTATTACTTACAGTACTCTGAAAGTAGACCACAATCACCTCTTTCAACATTGTCAGATTTTGAGTATTTAGGACTTTGTCTGGAGGAGTTATTTGAGGACAATAGACCAGACTCACCACATTCTGTTTCTTCACTGGACGAAGATGAAAAACGTACTGTTAAAATATCTGCAACTCAAGCACTTCCTGGTGCAAGACCCTTTACATATGCAGATGTTGTGCGGGGCACTAAATATGAAAAACAAGCAGAGACTCTGTTTAGCATCAAATCATTTGAGCTGAAACCTTTCAGTCTCCCGTCACGGTCATTAGATGAGTGCAGTGACTCCGTCAAAGACAATTGGGTCAAGGAGATAAGACTGCATTCTGCAGACTCAGTGGCATATCAAAGTGACCATAGGTCCCTTTCTCCTGACTCACCTGTTCCTCAATTCAGACCACCCCACTTGGCTTATAATGTGGAATTGTCAAGTTACAGGTCTTTTACACCAGAATCAACCATTTCAGACTGGGAAGGTACAGATTTGTGTCTGGAAACCCTCTTTGATCACTCTAGACCAGAGAGCTCGCAGTCAGAGTCATCAGACTTTGAACTTGATAAGTTGTTTAGTAGCAGGGCATTGTCTCCAGACTCACCTATTCCTCAGTTCACATTGCCCCATATTGGCTATGATGCGGAACTGTCAAGGTACAGGTCTTTTACACCAGTATCAACAATTTCGGACTGGGAAGGTACCGATTTGTGTCTGGAAACCCTCTTTGATCAGACCAGACCAGATTCCCCACAGTCAGTTTTATCAGACTTTGAACTTGACAGGTTCTTTAGTGGCAGGGCGTTGTCCCCAGATTCTGTGTCTTCCGATTTTGACTTTTCGCTCCTTCAGGACTGGTTGGCAGACTTTAGACCATCCTCCCCAGAATCTGTGGCATCAGTTGAGCAGCACTCTTTCTCTCCTCACATGACATTTGGCCAGATGAAGGGTCAACGTTGTGACTATTACTTACAGTACTCTGAAAGTAGACCACAATCACCTCTTTCAACAGTGTCGGATTTTGAGTATTTAGGACTTTGTCTGGAGGAGTTATTTGAGGACAATAGACCAGACTCACCACATTCTGTTTCTTCACTGGACGAAGATGAAAAACGTACTGTTAAAATATCTGCAACTCAAGCACTTCCTGGTGCAAGACCCTTTACATATGCAGATGTTGTGCGGGGCACTAAATATGAAAAGCAAGCAGAGACTCTGTTTAGCATCAAATCATTTGAGCTGAAACCTTTCAGTCTCCCGTCACGGTCATTAGATGAGTGCAGTGACTCCGTCAAAGACAATTGGGTCAAGGAGATAAGACTGCATTCTGCAGAGTCAGTAGCATCTCAAAGTGACCATAGGTCCCTTTCTCCTGACTCACCTGTTCCTCAATTCAGACCACCCCATTTGGCTTATAATGTGGAATTGTCAAGGTACAGGTCTTTTACACCAGAATCAACCATTTCAGACTGGGAAGGTACAGATTTGTGTCTGGAAACCCTCTTTGATCACTCTAGACCAGAGAGCTCGCAGTCAGATTCATCAGACTTTGAACTTGATAAGTTGTTTAGTAGCAGGGCATTGTCTCCAGACTCACCTGTTCCTCAGTTCAGACCACCCCATATGGCTTATAATGTGGAATTGTCAAGGTACAGGTCTTCTACACCAGAATCAACCATTTCAGACTGGGAAGGTACAGATTTGTGTCTGGAAATCCTCTTTGATCACCCTAGACCAGAGAGCTCGCAGTCAGATTCATCAGATTTTGAACTTGATAAGTTGTTTAGTAGCAGGGCATTGTCTCCAGACTCACCTATTCCTCAGTTCACATTGCCCCATATTGGCTATGATGCAGAATTGTCAAGGTACAGGTCTTCTACACCAGAATCAACCATTTCAGACTGGGAAGGTACAGATTTGTGTCTGGAAATCCTCTTTGATCACCCTAGACCAGAGAGTTCGCAGTCAGATTCATCAGATTTTGAACTTGATAAGTTGTTTAGTAGCAGGGCATTGTCTCCAGACTCACCTGTTCCTCAGTTCAGACCACCCCATATGGCTTATAATGTGGAATTGTCAAGGTACAGGTCTTCTACACCAGAATCAACCATTTCAGACTGGGAAGGTACAGATCTGTGTCTGGAAATCCTCTTTGATCACCCTAGACCAGAGAGCTCGCAGTCAGATTCATCAGATTTTGAACTTGATAAGTTGTTTAGTAGCAGGGCATTGTCTCCAGACTCACCTGTTCCTCAGTTCACATTGCCCCATATTGGCTATGATGCGGAACTGTCAAGGTACAGGTCTTTTACACCAGAATCAACCATTTCAGACTGGGAAGGTACAGATTTGTGTCTGGAAACCCTCTTTGATCACTCTAGACCAGAGAGCTCGCAGTCAGATTCATCAGACTTTGAACTTGATAAGTTGTTTAGTAGCAGGGCATTGTCTCCAGACTCACCTGTTCCTCAGTTCACATTGCCCCATATTGGCTATGATGCGGAACTGTCAAGGTACAGGTCTTTTACACCAGAATCAACCATTTCAGACTGGGAAGGTACAGATTTGTGTCTGGAAACCCTCTTTGATCACTCTAGACCAGAGAGCTCGCAGTCAGATTCATCAGACTTTGAACTTGATAAGTTGTTTAGTAGCAAGGCATTGTCTCCAGACTCACCTGTTCCTCAGTTCAGACCGCCCCATATGGCTTATAATGTGGAATTGTCAAGGTACAGGTCTTTTACACCAGAATCAACAATTTCGGACTGGGAAAGTACCGATTTGTGTCTGGAAACCCTTTTTGATCACTCTAGACCAGTGAGCTCGCAGTCAGAGTCATCAGACTTTGAACTTGATAAGTTGTTTACTAGCAGGGCATTGTCTCCAGACTCACCTGTTCCTCAGTTCAGACCACCCCATATGGCTTATAATGTGGAATTGTCAAGGTACAGGTCTTCTACACCAGAATCAACCATTTCAGACTGGGAAGGTACAGATTTGTGTCTGGAAATCCTCTTTGATCACCCTAGACCAGAGAGTTCGCAGTCAGATTCATCAGATTTTGAACTTGATAAGTTGTTTAGTAGCAGGGCATTGTCTCCAGACTCACCTGTTCCTCAGTTCAGACCACCCCATATGGCTTATAATGTGGAATTGTCAAGGTACAGGTCTTCTACACCAGAATCAACCATTTCAGACTGGGAAGGTACAGAGTTGTGTCTGGAAATCCTCTTTGATCACCCTAGACCAGAGAGCTCGCAGTCAGATTCATCAGATTTTGAACTTGATAAGTTGTTTAGTAGCAGGGCATTGTCTCCAGACTCACCTATTCCTCAGTTCACATTGCCCCATATTGGCTATGATGCGGAACTGTCAAGGTACAGGTCTTTTACACCAGTATCAACAATTTCAGACTGGGAAGGTACAGATTTGTGTCTGGAAATCCTCTTTGATCACCCTAGACCAGAGAGTTCGCAGTCAGATTCATCAGATTTTGAACTTGATAAGTTGTTTAGTAGCAGGGCATTGTCTCCAGACTCACCTGTTCCTCAGTTCAGACCACCCCATATGGCTTATAATGTGGAATTGTCAAGGTACAGGTCGTCTACACCAGAATCAACCATTTCAGACTGGGAAGGTACAGAGTTGTGTCTGGAAATCCTCTTTGATCACCCTAGACCAGAGAGCTCGCAGTCAGATTCATCAGACTTTGAACTTGATAAGTTGTTTAGTAGCAAGGCATTGTCTCCAGACTCACCTGTTCCTCAGTTCAGACCGCCCCATATGGCTTATAATGTGGAATTTTCAAGGTACAGGTCTTTTACACCAGAATCAACAATTTCGGACTGGGAAAGTACCGATTTGTGTCTGGAAACCCTCTTTGATCACTCTAGACCAGTGAGCTCGCAGTCAGAGTCATCAGACTTTGAACTTGATAAGTTGTTTACTAGCAGGGCATTGTCTCCAGACTCACCTGTTCCTCAGTTCAGACCACCCCATATGGCTTATAATGTGGAATTGTCAAGGTACAGGTCTTCTACACCAGAATCAACCATTTCAGACTGGGAAGGTACAGATTTGTGTCTGGAAATCCTCTTTGATCACCCTAGACCAGAGAGTTCGCAGTCAGATTCATCAGATTTTGAACTTGATAAGTTGTTTAGTAGCAGGGCATTGTCTCCAGACTCACCTGTTCCTCAGTTCAGACCACCCCATATGGCTTATAATGTGGAATTGTCAAGGTACAGGTCTTCTACACCAGAATCAACCATTTCAGACTGGGAAGGTACAGAGTTGTGTCTGGAAATCCTCTTTGATCACCCTAGACCAGAGAGCTCGCAGTCAGATTCATCAGATTTTGAACTTGATAAGTTGTTTAGTAGCAGGGCATTGTCTCCAGACTCACCTATTCCTCAGTTCACATTGCCCCATATTGGCTATGATGCGGAACTGTCAAGGTACAGGTCTTTTACACCAGTATCAACAATTTCAGACTGGGAAGGTACAGATTTGTGTCTGGAAATCCTCTTTGATCACCCTAGACCAGAGAGTTCGCAGTCAGATTCATCAGATTTTGAACTTGATAAGTTGTTTAGTAGCAGGGCATTGTCTCCAGACTCACCTGTTCCTCAGTTCAGACCACCCCATATGGCTTATAATGTGGAATTGTCAAGGTACAGGTCGTCTACACCAGAATCAACCATTTCAGACTGGGAAGGTACAGAGTTGTGTCTGGAAATCCTCTTTGATCACCCTAGACCAGAGAGCTCGCAGTCAGATTCATCAGATTTTGAACTTAATAAGTTGTTTAGTAGCAGGGCATTGTCTCCAGACTCACCTATTCCTCAGTTCACATTGCCCCATATTGTCTATGATGCGGAACTGTCAAGGTACAGGTCTTTTACACCAGTATCAACAATTTCGGACTGGGAAGGTACCGATTTGTGTCTGGAAACCCTCTTTGATCAGACCAGACCAGATTCCCCACAGTCAGTTTTATCAGACTTTGAACTTGACAGGTTCTTTAGTGGCAGGGCGTTGTCCCCAGATTCTGTGTCTTCCGATTTTGACTTTTCGCTCCTTCAGGACTGGTTGGCAGACTTTAGACCATCTTCCCCAGAATCTGTGGCATCAGTTGAGCAGCACTCTTTCTCTCCTCACATGACATTTGGCCAGATGAAGGGTCAACATTGTGACTATTACTTACAGTACTCTGAAAGTAGACCACAATCACCTCTTTCAACATTGTCAGATTTTGAGTATTTAGGACTTTGTCTGGAGGAGTTATTTGAGGACAATAGACCAGACTCACCACATTCTGTTTTTTCATTGGACGAAGATGAAAAACGTACTGTTAAAATATCTGCAACTCAATCACTTCCTGGTGCAAGACCCTTTACATATGCAGATGTTGTGCGGGGAACTAAATATGAAAAACAAGCAGAGACTCTGTTTAGCATCAAATCATTTGAGCTGAAACCTTTCAGTCTCCCGTCACGGTCATTAGATGAGTGCAGTGACTCCGTCAAAGACAATTGGGTCAAGGAGATTAGACTGCATTCTGCAGAGTCAGTAGCATCTCAAAGTGACCATAGGTCCCTTTCTCCTGACTCACCTGTTCCTCAATTCAGACCACCCCATTTGGCTTATAATGTGGAATTGTCAAGGTACAGGTCTTTTACACCAGAATCAACCATTTCAGACTGGGAAGGTACAGATTTGTGTCTGGAAACCCTCTTTGATCACTCTAGACCAGAGAGCTCGCAGTCAGATTCATCAGACTTTGAACTTGATAAGTTGTTTAGTTGCAAGGCATTGTCTCCAGACTCACCTGTTCCTCAGTTCAGACCGCCCCATATGGCTTATAATGTGGAATTGTCAAGGTACAGGTCTTTTACACCAGAATCAACAATTTCGGACTGGGAAGGTACCGATTTGTGTCTGGAAACCCTCTTTGATCACTCTAGACCAGTGAGCTCGCAGTCAGAGTCATCAGACTTTGAACTTGATAAGTTGTTTACTAGCAGGGCATTGTCTCCAGACTCACCTGTTCCTCAGTTCAGACCACCCCATATGGCTTATAATGTGGAATTGTCAAGGTACAGGTCTTCTACACCAGAATCAACAATTTCAGACTGGGAAGGTAGAGATTTGTGTCTGGAAATCCTCTTTGATCACCCTAGACCAGAGAGTTCGCAGTCAGATTCATCAGATTTTGAACTTGATAAGTTGTTTAGTAGCAGGGCATTGTCTCCAGACTCACCTGTTCCTCAGTTCAGACCACCCCATATGGCTTATAATGTGGAATTGTCAAGGTACAGGTCTTCTACACCAGAATCAACCATTTCAGACTGGGAAGGTACAGAGTTGTGTCTGGAAATCCTCTTTGATCACCCTAGACCAGAGAGCTCGCAGTCAGATTCATCAGATTTTGAACTTGATAAGTTGTTTAGTAGCAGGGCATTGTCTCCAGACTCACCTATTCCTCAGTTCACATTGCCCCATATTGGCTATGATGCGGAACTGTCAAGGTACAGGTCTTTTACACCAGTATCAACAATTTCGGACTGGGAAGGTACCGATTTGTGTCTGGAAACCCTCTTTGATCAGACCAGACCAGATTCCCCACAGTCAGTTTTATCAGACTTTGAACTTGACAGGTTCTTTAGTGGCAGGGCGTTGTCCCCAGATTCTGTGTCTTCCGATTTTGACTTTTCGCTCCTTCAGGACTGGTTGGCAGACTTTAGACCATCTTCCCCAGAATCTGTGGCATCAGTTGAGCGGCACTCTTTCTCTCCTCACATGACATTTGGCCAGATGAAGGGTCAACATTGTGACTATTACTTACAGTACTCTGAAAGTAGACCACAATCACCTCTTTCAACATTGTCAGATTTTGAGTATTTAGGACTTTGTCTGGAGGAGTTATTTGAGGACAATAGACCAGACTCACCACATTCTGTTTCTTCACTGGACGAAGATGAAAAACGTACTGTTAAAATATCTGCAACTCAAGCACTTCCTGGTGCAAGACCCTTTACATATGCAGATGTTGTGCGGGGCACTAAATATGAAAAACAAGCAGAGACTCTGTTTAGCATCAAATCATTTGAGCTGAAACCTTTCAGTCTCCCGTCACGGTCATTAGATGAGTGCAGTGACTCCGTCAAAGACAATTGGGTCAAGGAGATAAGACTGCATTCTGCAGAGTCAGTGGCATATCAAAGTGACCATAGGTCCCTTTCTCCTGACTCACCTGTTCCTCAATTCAGACCACCCCATTTGGCTTATAATGTGGAATTGTCAAGGTACAGGTCTTTTACACCAGAATCAACCATTTCAGACTGGGAAGGTACAGATTTGTGTCTGGAAACCCTCTTTGATCACTCTAGACCAGAGAGCTCGCAGTCAGATTCATCAGACTTTGAACTTGATAAGTTGTTTAGTAGCAGGGCATTGTCTCCGGACTCACCTGTTCCTCAGTTCAGACCACCCCATATGGCTTATAATGTGGAATTGTCAAGGTACAGGTCTTCTACACCAGAATCAACCATTTCAGACTGGGAAGGTACAGATTTGTGTCTGGAAATCCTCTTTGATCACCCTAGACCAGAGAGCTCGCAGTCAGATTCATCAGATTTTGAACTTGATAAGTTGTTTAGTAGCAGAGCATTGTCTCCAGACTCACCTATTCCTCAGTTCACATTGCGCCATATTGGCTATGATGCAGAACTGTCAAGGTACAGGTCTTTTACACCAGAATCAACTATTTCTGACTGGGAAGGTACAGATTTGTGTCTGGAAACCCGCATAACTCACTCTAGACCAGTGAGCTCGCAGTCAGAGTCATCAAACTTTGAACTAGATAAGTTGTTTAGTAGCAGGGCATTGTCTCCAGACTCACCTGTTCCTCAGTTCAGACCACCCCATATGGCTTATAATGTGGAATTGTCAATGTACAGGTCTTCTACACCAGAATCAACAATTTCTGACTGGGTTGGTACCGATTTGTGTCTGGAAACCCTCTTTGATCAGACCAGACCAGATTCCCCACAGTCAGTTTTATCAGACTTTGAACTTGACAGGTTCTTTAGTGGCAGGGCGTGTTCCCCAGATTCTGTGTCTTCCGATTTTGACTTTTCGCTCCTTCAGGACTGGTTGGCAGACTTTAGACCATCCTCCCCAGAATCTGTGGCATCAGTTGAGCAGCACTCTTTCTCTCCTCACATGACATTTGGCCAGATGAAGGGTCAACGTTGTGACTATTACTTACAGTACTCTGAAAGTAGACCACAATCACCTCTTTCAACATTGTCAGATTTTGAGTATTTAGGACTTTGTCTGGAGGAGTTATTTGAGGACAATAGACCAGACTCACCACATTCTGTTTCTTCACTGGACGAAGATGAAAAACGTACTGTTAAAATATCTTCAACTCAAGCACTTCCTGGTGCAAGACCCTTTACATATGCAGATGTTGTGCGGGGCACTAAATATGAAAAACAAGCAGAGACTCTGTTTAGCATCAAATCATTTGAGCTGAAACCTTTCAGTCTCCCGTCACGGTCATTAGATGAGTGTAGTGACTCCGTCAAAGACAATTGGGTCAAGGAGATAAGACTGCATTCTGCAGAGTCAGTAGCATCTCAAAGTGACCATAGGTCCCTTTCTCCTGACTCACCTGTTCCTCAATTCAAACCACCCCATTTGGCTTATAATGTGGAATTGTCAAGGTACAGGTCTTTTACACCAGAATCAACCATTTCAGACTGGGAAGGTACAGATTTGTGTCTGGAAACCCCCTTTGATCACTCTAGACCAGAGAGCTCGCAGTCAGATTCATCAGACTTTGAACTTGATAAGTTGTTTAGTAGCAGGGCATTGTCTCCAGACTCACCTGTTCCTCAGTTCAGACCACCCCATATGGCTTATAATGTGGAATTGTCAAGGTACAGGTCTTCTACACCAGAATCAACCATTTCAGACTGGGAAGGTACAGATTTGTGTCTGGAAATCCTCTTTGATCACCCTAGACCAGAGAGCTCGCAGTCAGATTCATCAGATTTTGAACTTGATAAGTTGTTTAGTAGCAGGGCATTGTCTCCAGACTCACCTATTCCTCAGTTCACATTGCCCCATATTGGCTATGATGCAGAATTGTCAAGGTACAGGTCTTCTACACCAGAATCAACTATTTCAGACTGGGAAGGTACAGATTTGTGTCTGGAAACCCTCTTTGATCACTGTAGACCAGAGAGCTCGCAGTCAGATTCATCAGACTTTGAACTTGATAAGTTGTTTAGTAGCAGGGCATTGTCTCCAGACTCACCTGTTCCTCAATTCAGACCACCCCATATGGCTTATAATGTGGAATTGTCAAGGTATAGGTCTTCTACACCAGAATCAACCATTTCAGACTGGGATGGTACCGATTTGTGTCTGGAAACCCTCTTTGATCAGACCAGACCAGATTCCCCACAGTCAGTTTTATCAGACTTTGAACTTGACAGGTTCTTTAGTGGCAGGGCGTTGTCCCCAGATTCTGTGTCTTCCGATTTTGACTTTTCGCTCCTTCAGGACTGGTTGGCAGACTTTAGACCATCCTCCCCAGAATCTGTGGCATCAGTTGAGCAGCACTCTTTCTCTCCTCACATGACATTTGGCCAGATGAAGGGTCAACGTTGTGACTATTACTTGCAGTACTCTGAAAGTAGACCACAATCACCTCTTTCAACATTGTCAGATTTTGAGTATTTAGGACTTTGTCTGGAGGAGTTATTTGAGGACAATAGACCAGAGTCACCACATTCTGTTTCTTCACTGGACGAAAATGAAAAACGTATTGTTAAAATATCTGCAACTCAAGCACTTCCTGGTGCAAGACCCTTTACATATGCAGATGTTGTGCGGGGCACTAAATATGAAAAACAAGCAGAGACTCTGTTTAGCATCAAATCATTTGAGCTGAAACCTTTCAGTCTCCCGTCACGGTCATTAGATGAGTGTAGTGACTCCGTCAAAGATAATTGGGTCAAGGAGATAAGACTGCATTCTGCAGAGTCAGTAGCATCTCAAAGTGACCATAGGTCCCTTTCTCCTGACTCACCTGTTCCTCAATTCAGACCACCCCATATGGCTTATAATGTGGAATTGTCAAGGTACAGGTCTTTTACACCAGAATCAACCATTTCAGACTGGGAAGGTACAGATTTGTGTCTGGAAACCCTCTTTCATCACTCTAGACCAGAGAGCTCGCAGTCAGATTCATCAGACTTTGAACTTGATAAGTTGTTTAGTAGCAAGGCATTGTCTCCAGACTCACCTGTTCCTCAGTTCAGACCGCCCCATATGGCTTATAATGTGGAATTGTCAAGGTACAGGTCTTTTACACCAGAATCAACAATTTCGGACTGGGAAGGTACCGATTTGTGTCTGAAAACCCTCTTTGATCACTCTAGACCAGTGAGCTCGCAGTCAGATTCATCAGACTTTGAACTTGATAAGTTGTTTAGTAGCAGGGCATTGTCTCCAGACTCACCTGTTCCTCAGTTCAGACCACCCCATATGGCTTATAATGTGGAATTGTCAAGGTACAGGTCTTCTACACCAGAATCAACCATTTCAGACTGGGAAGGTACAGATTTGTGTCTTGAAATCCTCTTTGATCTCCCTAGACCAGAGAGTTCGCACTCAGATTCATCAGATTTTGAACTTGATAAGTTGTTTAGTAGCAGGGCATTGTCTCCAGACTCACCTGTTCCTCAGTTTAGACCACCCCATATGGCTTATAATGTGGAATTGTCAAGGTACAGGTCTTCTACACCAGAATCAACCATTTCAGACTGGGAAGGTACAGAGTTGTGTCTGGAAACCCTCTTTGATCACTCTAGACCAGAGAGCTCGCAGTCAGAGTCATCAGACTTTGAACTTGATAAGTTGTTTAGTAGCAGGGCATTGTCTCCAGACTCACCTATTCCTCAGTTCACATTGCCCCATATTGGCTATGATGCGGAACTGTCAAGGTACAGGTCTTTTACACCAGAATCAACAATTTCGGACTGGGAAGGTACCGATTTGTGTCTGGAAACCGTCTTTGATCAGACCAGACCAGATTCCCCACAGTCAGTTTTATCAGACTTTGAACTTGACAGGTTCTTTAGTGGCAGGGCGTTGTCCCCAGATTCTGTGTCTTCCGATTTTGACTTTTCGCTCCTTCAGGACTGGTTGGCAGACTTTAGACCATCCTCCCCAGAATCTGTGGCATCAGTTGAGCAGCACTCTTTCTCTCCTCACATGACATTTGGCCAGATGAAGGGTCAACATTGTGACTATTACTTAAAGTACTCTGAAAGTAGACCACAATCACCTCTTTCAACATTGTCAGATTTTGAGTATTTAGGACTTTGTCTGGAGGAGTTATTTGAGGACAATAGACCAGACTCACCACATTCTGTTTCTTCACTGGACGAAGATGAAAAACGTACTGTTAAAATATCTGCAACTCAAGCACTTCCTGGTGCAAAACCCTTTACATATGCAGATGTTGTGCGGGGCACTAAATATGAAAAACAAGCAGAGACTCTGTTTAGCATCAAATCATTTGAGCTGAAACCTTTCAGTCTCCCGTCACGGTCATTAGATGAGTGCAGTGACTCCGTCAAAGACAATTGGGTCAAGGAGATAAGACTGCATTCTGCAGAGTCAGTGGCATATCAAAGTGACCATAGGTCCCTTTCTCCTGACTCACCTGTTCCTCAATTCAGACCACCCCATTTGGCTTATAATGTGGAATTGTCAAGTTACAGGTCTTTTACACCAGAATCAACCATTTCAGACTGGGAAGGTACAGATTTGTGTCTGGAAACCCTCTTTGATCACTCTAGACCAGAGAGCTCGCAGTCAGAGTCATCAGACTTTGAACTTGATAAGTTGTTTAGTAGCAGGGCATTGTCTCCAGACTCACCTATTCCTCAGTTCACATTGCCCCATATTGGCTATGATGCGGAACTGTCAAGGTACAGGTCTTTTACACCAGTATCAACAATTTCGGACTGGGAAGGTACCGATTTGTGTCTGGAAACCCTCTTTGATCAGACCAGACCAGATTCCCCACAGTCAGTTTTATCAGACTTTGAACTTGACAGGTTCTTTAGTGGCAGGGCGTTGTCCCCAGATTCTGTGTCTTCCGATTTTGACTTTTCGCTCCTTCAGGACTGGTTGGCAGACTTTAGACCATCCTCCCCAGAATCTGTGGCATCAGTTGAGCAGCATTCTTTCTCTCCTCACATGACATTTGGCCAGATGAAGGGTCAACGTTGTGACTATTACTTACAGTACTCTGAAAGTAGACCACAATCACCTCTTTCAACAGTGTCGGATTTTGAGTATTTAGGACTTTGTCTGGAGGAGTTATTTGAGGACAATAGACCAGACTCACCACATTCTGTTTCTTCACTGGACGAAGATGAAAAACGTACTGTTAAAATATCTGCAACTCAAGCACTTCCTGGTGCAAGACCCTTTACATATGCAGATGTTGTGCGGGGCACTAAATATGAAAAGCAAGCAGAGACTCTGTTTAGCATCAAATCATTTGAGCTGAAACCTTTCAGTCTCCCGTCACGGTCATTAGATGAGTGCAGTGACTCCGTCAAAGACAATTGGGTCAAGGAGATAAGACTGCATTCTGCAGAGTCAGTAGCATCTCAAAGTGACCATAGGTCCCTTTCTCCTGACTCACCCGTTCCTCAATTCAGACCACCCCATTTGGCTTATAATGTGGAATTGTCAAGGTACAGGTCTTCTACACCAGAATCAACCATTTCAGACTGGGAAGGTACAGATTTGTGTCTGGAAATCCTCTTTGATCACCCTAGACCAGAGAGCTCGCAGTCAGATTCATCAGATTTTGAACTTGATAAGTTGTTTAGTAGCAGAGCATTGTCTCCAGACTCACCTATTCCTCAGTTCACATTGCGCCATATTGGCTATGATGCAGAACTGTCAAGGTACAGGTCTTTTACACCAGAATCAACTATTTCTGACTGGGAAGGTACAGATTTGTGTCTGGAAACCCGCATAACTCACTCTAGACCAGTGAGCTCGCAGTCAGAGTCATCAAACTTTGAACTAGATAAGTTGTTTAGTAGCAGGGCATTGTCTCCAGACTCACCTGTTCCTCAGTTCAGACCACCCCATATGGCTTATAATGTGGAATTGTCAATGTACAGGTCTTCTACACCAGAATCAACAATTTCTGACTGGGTTGGTACCGATTTGTGTCTGGAAACCCTCTTTGATCAGACCAGACCAGATTCCCCACAGTCAGTTTTATCAGACTTTGAACTTGACAGGTTCTTTAGTGGCAGGGCGTGTTCCCCAGATTCTGTGTCTTCCGATTTTGACTTTTCGCTCCTTCAGGACTGGTTGGCAGACTTTAGACCATCCTCCCCAGAATCTGTGGCATCAGTTGAGCAGCACTCTTTCTCTCCTCACATGACATTTGGCCAGATGAAGGGTCAACGTTGTGACTATTACTTACAGTACTCTGAAAGTAGACCACAATCACCTCTTTCAACATTGTCAGATTTTGAGTATTTAGGACTTTGTCTGGAGGAGTTATTTGAGGACAATAGACCAGACTCACCACATTCTGTTTCTTCACTGGACGAAGATGAAAAACGTACTGTTAAAATATCTTCAACTCAAGCACTTCCTGGTGCAAGACCCTTTACATATGCAGATGTTGTGCGGGGCACTAAATATGAAAAACAAGCAGAGACTCTGTTTAGCATCAAATCATTTGAGCTGAAACCTTTCAGTCTCCCGTCACGGTCATTAGATGAGTGTAGTGACTCCGTCAAAGACAATTGGGTCAAGGAGATAAGACTGCATTCTGCAGAGTCAGTAGCATCTCAAAGTGACCATAGGTCCCTTTCTCCTGACTCACCTGTTCCTCAATTCAAACCACCCCATTTGGCTTATAATGTGGAATTGTCAAGGTACAGGTCTTTTACACCAGAATCAACCATTTCAGACTGGGAAGGTACAGATTTGTGTCTGGAAACCCCCTTTGATCACTCTAGACCAGAGAGCTCGCAGTCAGATTCATCAGACTTTGAACTTGATAAGTTGTTTAGTAGCAGGGCATTGTCTCCAGACTCACCTGTTCCTCAGTTCAGACCACCCCATATGGCTTATAATGTGGAATTGTCAAGGTACAGGTCTTCTACACCAGAATCAACCATTTCAGACTGGGAAGGTACAGATTTGTGTCTGGAAATCCTCTTTGATCACCCTAGACCAGAGAGCTCGCAGTCAGATTCATCAGATTTTGAACTTGATAAGTTGTTTAGTAGCAGGGCATTGTCTCCAGACTCACCTATTCCTCAGTTCACATTGCCCCATATTGGCTATGATGCAGAATTGTCAAGGTACAGGTCTTCTACACCAGAATCAACTATTTCAGACTGGGAAGGTACAGATTTGTGTCTGGAAACCCTCTTTGATCACTGTAGACCAGAGAGCTCGCAGTCAGATTCATCAGACTTTGAACTTGATAAGTTGTTTAGTAGCAGGGCATTGTCTCCAGACTCACCTGTTCCTCAATTCAGACCACCCCATATGGCTTATAATGTGGAATTGTCAAGGTATAGGTCTTCTACACCAGAATCAACCATTTCAGACTGGGATGGTACCGATTTGTGTCTGGAAACCCTCTTTGATCAGACCAGACCAGATTCCCCACAGTCAGTTTTATCAGACTTTGAACTTGACAGGTTCTTTAGTGGCAGGGCGTTGTCCCCAGATTCTGTGTCTTCCGATTTTGACTTTTCGCTCCTTCAGGACTGGTTGGCAGACTTTAGACCATCCTCCCCAGAATCTGTGGCATCAGTTGAGCAGCACTCTTTCTCTCCTCACATGACATTTGGCCAGATGAAGGGTCAACGTTGTGACTATTACTTGCAGTACTCTGAAAGTAGACCACAATCACCTCTTTCAACATTGTCAGATTTTGAGTATTTAGGACTTTGTCTGGAGGAGTTATTTGAGGACAATAGACCAGAGTCACCACATTCTGTTTCTTCACTGGACGAAAATGAAAAACGTATTGTTAAAATATCTGCAACTCAAGCACTTCCTGGTGCAAGACCCTTTACATATGCAGATGTTGTGCGGGGCACTAAATATGAAAAACAAGCAGAGACTCTGTTTAGCATCAAATCATTTGAGCTGAAACCTTTCAGTCTCCCGTCACGGTCATTAGATGAGTGTAGTGACTCCGTCAAAGATAATTGGGTCAAGGAGATAAGACTGCATTCTGCAGAGTCAGTAGCATCTCAAAGTGACCATAGGTCCCTTTCTCCTGACTCACCTGTTCCTCAATTCAGACCACCCCATATGGCTTATAATGTGGAATTGTCAAGGTACAGGTCTTTTACACCAGAATCAACCATTTCAGACTGGGAAGGTACAGATTTGTGTCTGGAAACCCTCTTTCATCACTCTAGACCAGAGAGCTCGCAGTCAGATTCATCAGACTTTGAACTTGATAAGTTGTTTAGTAGCAAGGCATTGTCTCCAGACTCACCTGTTCCTCAGTTCAGACCGCCCCATATGGCTTATAATGTGGAATTGTCAAGGTACAGGTCTTTTACACCAGAATCAACAATTTCGGACTGGGAAGGTACCGATTTGTGTCTGAAAACCCTCTTTGATCACTCTAGACCAGTGAGCTCGCAGTCAGATTCATCAGACTTTGAACTTGATAAGTTGTTTAGTAGCAGGGCATTGTCTCCAGACTCACCTGTTCCTCAGTTCAGACCACCCCATATGGCTTATAATGTGGAATTGTCAAGGTACAGGTCTTCTACACCAGAATCAACCATTTCAGACTGGGAAGGTACAGATTTGTGTCTTGAAATCCTCTTTGATCTCCCTAGACCAGAGAGTTCGCACTCAGATTCATCAGATTTTGAACTTGATAAGTTGTTTAGTAGCAGGGCATTGTCTCCAGACTCACCTGTTCCTCAGTTTAGACCACCCCATATGGCTTATAATGTGGAATTGTCAAGGTACAGGTCTTCTACACCAGAATCAACCATTTCAGACTGGGAAGGTACAGAGTTGTGTCTGGAAACCCTCTTTGATCACTCTAGACCAGAGAGCTCGCAGTCAGAGTCATCAGACTTTGAACTTGATAAGTTGTTTAGTAGCAGGGCATTGTCTCCAGACTCACCTATTCCTCAGTTCACATTGCCCCATATTGGCTATGATGCGGAACTGTCAAGGTACAGGTCTTTTACACCAGAATCAACAATTTCGGACTGGGAAGGTACCGATTTGTGTCTGGAAACCGTCTTTGATCAGACCAGACCAGATTCCCCACAGTCAGTTTTATCAGACTTTGAACTTGACAGGTTCTTTAGTGGCAGGGCGTTGTCCCCAGATTCTGTGTCTTCCGATTTTGACTTTTCGCTCCTTCAGGACTGGTTGGCAGACTTTAGACCATCCTCCCCAGAATCTGTGGCATCAGTTGAGCAGCACTCTTTCTCTCCTCACATGACATTTGGCCAGATGAAGGGTCAACATTGTGACTATTACTTAAAGTACTCTGAAAGTAGACCACAATCACCTCTTTCAACATTGTCAGATTTTGAGTATTTAGGACTTTGTCTGGAGGAGTTATTTGAGGACAATAGACCAGACTCACCACATTCTGTTTCTTCACTGGACGAAGATGAAAAACGTACTGTTAAAATATCTGCAACTCAAGCACTTCCTGGTGCAAAACCCTTTACATATGCAGATGTTGTGCGGGGCACTAAATATGAAAAACAAGCAGAGACTCTGTTTAGCATCAAATCATTTGAGCTGAAACCTTTCAGTCTCCCGTCACGGTCATTAGATGAGTGCAGTGACTCCGTCAAAGACAATTGGGTCAAGGAGATAAGACTGCATTCTGCAGAGTCAGTGGCATATCAAAGTGACCATAGGTCCCTTTCTCCTGACTCACCTGTTCCTCAATTCAGACCACCCCATTTGGCTTATAATGTGGAATTGTCAAGTTACAGGTCTTTTACACCAGAATCAACCATTTCAGACTGGGAAGGTACAGATTTGTGTCTGGAAACCCTCTTTGATCACTCTAGACCAGAGAGCTCGCAGTCAGAGTCATCAGACTTTGAACTTGATAAGTTGTTTAGTAGCAGGGCATTGTCTCCAGACTCACCTATTCCTCAGTTCACATTGCCCCATATTGGCTATGATGCGGAACTGTCAAGGTACAGGTCTTTTACACCAGTATCAACAATTTCGGACTGGGAAGGTACCGATTTGTGTCTGGAAACCCTCTTTGATCAGACCAGACCAGATTCCCCACAGTCAGTTTTATCAGACTTTGAACTTGACAGGTTCTTTAGTGGCAGGGCGTTGTCCCCAGATTCTGTGTCTTCCGATTTTGACTTTTCGCTCCTTCAGGACTGGTTGGCAGACTTTAGACCATCCTCCCCAGAATCTGTGGCATCAGTTGAGCAGCATTCTTTCTCTCCTCACATGACATTTGGCCAGATGAAGGGTCAACGTTGTGACTATTACTTACAGTACTCTGAAAGTAGACCACAATCACCTCTTTCAACAGTGTCGGATTTTGAGTATTTAGGACTTTGTCTGGAGGAGTTATTTGAGGACAATAGACCAGACTCACCACATTCTGTTTCTTCACTGGACGAAGATGAAAAACGTACTGTTAAAATATCTGCAACTCAAGCACTTCCTGGTGCAAGACCCTTTACATATGCAGATGTTGTGCGGGGCACTAAATATGAAAAGCAAGCAGAGACTCTGTTTAGCATCAAATCATTTGAGCTGAAACCTTTCAGTCTCCCGTCACGGTCATTAGATGAGTGCAGTGACTCCGTCAAAGACAATTGGGTCAAGGAGATAAGACTGCATTCTGCAGAGTCAGTAGCATCTCAAAGTGACCATAGGTCCCTTTCTCCTGACTCACCCGTTCCTCAATTCAGACCACCCCATTTGGCTTATAATGTGGAATTGTCAAGGTACAGGTCTTTTACACCAGAATCAACCATTTCAGACTGGGAAGGTACAGATTTGTGTCTGGAAACCCTCTTTGATCACTCTAGACCAGAGAGCTCGCAGTCAGATTCATCAGACTTTGAACTTGATAAGTTGTTTAGTAGCAGGGCATTGTCTCCAGACTCACCTGTTCCTCAGTTCAGACCACCCCATATGGCTTATAATGTGGAATTGTCAAGGTACAGGTCTTCTACACCAGAATCAACCATTTCAGACTGGGAAGGTACAGATTTGTGTCTGGAAATCCTCTTTGATCACCCTAGACCAGAGAGTTCGCAGTCAGATTCATCAGATTTTGAACTTGATAAGTTGTTTAGTAGCAGGGCATTGTCTCCAGACTCACCTGTTCCTCAGTTCAGACCACCCCATATGGCTTATAATGTGGAATTGTCAAGGTACAGGTCTTCTACACCAGAATCAACCATTTCAGACTGGGAAGGTACAGATTTGTGTCTGGAAATCCTCTTTGATCACCCTAGACCAGAGAGCTCGCAGTCAGATTCATCAGATTTTGAACTTGATAAGTTGTTTAGTAGCAGGGCATTGTCTCCAGACTCACCTGTTCCTCAGTTCACATTGCCCCATATTGGCTATGATGCGGAACTGTCAAGGTACAGGTCTTTTACACCAGAATCAACCATTTCAGACTGGGAAGGTACAGATTTGTGTCTGGAAACCCTCTTTGATCACTCTAGACCAGAGAGCTCGCAGTCAGATTCATCAGACTTTGAACTTGATAAGTTGTTTAGTAGCAGGGCATTGTCTCCAGACTCACCTGTTTCTCAGTTCACATTGCCCCATATTGGCTATGATGCGGAACTGTCAAGGTACAGGTCTTTTACACCAGAATCAACCATTTCAGACTGGGAAGGTACAGATTTGTGTCTGGAAACCCTCTTTGATCACTCTAGACCAGAGAGCTCGCAGTCAGATTCATCAGACTTTGAACTTGATAAGTTGTTTAGTAGCAGGGCATTGTCTCCAGACTCACCTGTTCCTCAGTTCAGACCACCCCATATGGCTTATAATGTGGAATTGTCAAGGTACAGGTCTTCTACACCAGAATCAACCATTTCAGACTGGGAAGGTACAGATTTGTGTCTGGAAATCCTCTTTGATCACCCTAGACCAGAGAGCTCGCAGTCAGATTCATCAGATTTTGAACTTGATAATTTGTTTAGTAGCAGGGCATTGTCTCCAGACTCACCTATTCCTCAGTTCACATTGCCCCATATTGGCTATGATGCAGAACTGTCAAGGTACAGGTCTTTTACACCAGAATCAACCATTTCAGACTGGGAAGGTACAGATTTGTGTCTGGAAACCCTCTTTGATCACTCTAGACCAGAGAGCTCGCAGTCAGATTCATCAGACTTTGAACTTGATAAGTTGTTTAGTAGCAGGGCATTGTCTCCAGACTCACCTGTTCCTCAGTTCAGACCACCCCATATGGCTTATAATGTGGAATTGTCAAGGTACAGGTCTTCTACACCAGAATCAACCATTTCAGACTGGGAAGGTACAGATTTGTGTCTGGAAATCCTCTTTGATCACCCTAGACCAGAGAGCTCGCAGTCAGATTCATCAGATTTTGAACTTGATAAGTTGTTTAGTAGCAGGGCATTGTCTCCAGACTCACCTATTCCTCAGTTCACATTGCCCCATATTGGCTATGATGCAGAATTGTCAAGGTACAGGTCTTCTACACCAGAATCAACCATTTCAGACTGGGAAGGTACAGATTTGTGTCTGGAAATCCTCTTTGATCACCCTAGACCAGAGAGTTCGCAGTCAGATTCATCAGATTTTGAACTTGATAAGTTGTTTAGTAGCAGGGCATTGTCTCCATACTCACCTGTTCCTCAGTTCAGACCACCCCATATGGCTTATAATGTGGAATTGTCAAGGTACAGGTCTTCTACACCAGAATCAACCATTTCAGACTGGGAAGGTACAGATTTGTGTCTGGAAATCCTCTTTGATCACCCTAGACCAGAGAGCTCGCAGTCAGATTCATCAGATTTTGAACTTGATAAGTTGTTTAGTAGCAGGGCATTGTCTCCAGACTCACCTATTCCTCAGTTCACATTGCCCCATATTGGCTATGATGCAGAATTGTCAAGGTACAGGTCTTCTACACCAGAATCAACCATTTCAGACTGGGAAGGTACAGATTTGTGTCTGGAAATCCTCTTTGATCACCCTAGACCAGAGAGTTCGCAGTCAGATTCATCAGATTTTGAACTTGATAAGTTGTTTAGTAGCAGGGCATTGTCTCCAGACTCACCTGTTCCTCAGTTCAGACCACCCCATATGGCTTATAATGTGGAATTGTCAAGGTACAGGTCTTCTACACCAGAATCAACCATTTCAGACTGGGAAGGTACAGATCTGTGTCTGGAAATCCTCTTTGATCACCCTAGACCAGAGAGCTTGCAGTCAGATTCATCAGATTTTGAACTTGATAAGTTGTTTAGTAGCAGGGCATTGTCTCCAGACTCACCTGTTCCTCAGTTCACATTGCCCCATATTGGCTATGATGCGGAACTGTCAAGGTACAGGTCTTTTACACCAGAATCAACCATTTCAGACTGGGAAGGTACAGATTTGTGTCTGGAAACCCTCTTTGATCACTCTAGACCAGAGAGCTCGCAGTCAGATTCATCAGACTTTGAACTTGATAAGTTGTTTAGTAGCAGGGCATTGTCTCCAGACTCACCTGTTCCTCAGTTCAGACCACCCCATATGGCTTATAATGTGGAATTGTCAAGGTACAGGTCTTCTACACCAGAATCAACCATTTCAGACTGGAAAGGTACAGATTTGTGTCTGGAAATCCTCTTTGATCTCCCTAGACCAGAGAGTTCGCAGTCAGATTCATCAGATTTTGAACTTGATAAGTTGTTTAGTAGCAGGGCATTGTCTCCAGACTCACCTGTTCTTCAATTCAGACCACCCCATTTGGCTTATAATGTGGAATTGTCAAGTTACAGGTCTTTTACACCAGAATCAACCATTTCAGACTGGGAAGGTACAGATTTGTGTCTGGAAATCCTCTTTGATCACCCTAGACCAGAGAGCTCGCAGTCAGATTCATCAGATTTTGAACTTGATAAGTTGTTTAGTAGCAGGGCATTGTCTCCAGACTCACCTGTTCCTCAGTTCACATTGCCCCATATTGGCTATGATGCAGAACTGTCAAGGTACAGGTCTTTTTCACCAGAATCAACCATTTCAGACTGGGAAGGTACAGATTTGTGTCTGGAAACCCTCTTTGATCACTCTAGACCAGAGAGCTCGCAGTCAGATTCATCAGACTTTGAACTTGATAAGTTGTTTAGTAGCAGGGCATTGTCTCCAGACTCACCTGTTCCTCAGTTCAGACCACCCCATATGGCTTATAATGTGGAATTGTCAAGGTACAGGTCTTCTACACCAGAATCAACCATTTCAGACTGGGAAGGTACAGATTTGTGTCTGGAAATCCTCTTTGATCACCCTAGACCAGAGAGCTCGCAGTCAGATTCATCAAATTTTGAACTTGATAAGTTGTTTAGTAGCAGGGCATTGTCTCCAGACTCACCTATTCCTCAGTTCACATTGCCCCATATTGGCTATGATGCGGAACTGTCAAGGTACAGGTCTTTTACACCAGTATCAACAATTTCGGACTGGGAAGGTACAGATTTGTGTCTGGAAACCCTCTTTGATCAGACCAGACCAGATTCCCCACAGTCAGTTTTATCAGACTTTGAACTTGACAGGTTCTTTAGTGGCAGGGCGTTGTCCCCAGATTCTGTGTCTTCCGATCTTGACTTTTCGCTCCTTCAGGACTGGTTGGCAGACTTTAGACCATCCTCCCCAGAATCTGTGGCATCAGTTGAGCAGCACTCTTTCTCTCCTCACATGACATTTGGCCAGATGAAGGGTCAACGTTGTGACTATTACTTACAGTACTCTGAAAGTAGACCACAATCACCTCTTTCAACATTGTCAGATTTTGATTATTTAGGACTTTGTCTGGAGGAGTTATTTGAGGACAATAGACCAGACTCACCACATTCTGTTTCTTCACTGGACGAAGATGAAAAACGTACTGTTAAAATATCTGCAACTCAAGCACTTCCTGGTGCAAGACCCTTTACATATGCAGATGTTGTGCGGGGCACTAAATATGAAAAACAAGCAGAGACTCTGTTTAGCATCAAATCAGTTGAGCTGAAACCTTTCAGTCTCCCGTCACGGTCATTAGATGAGTGCAGTGACTCCGTCAAAGACAATTGGGTCAAGGAGATAAGACTGCATTCTGCAGAGTCAGTAGCATCTCAAAGTGACCATAGGTCCCTTTCTCCTGACTCACCTGTTCCTCAATTCAGACCACCCCATTTGGCTTATAATGTGGAATTGTCAAGGTACAGGTCTTTTACACCAGAATCAACCATTTCAGACTGGGAAGGTACAGATTTGTGTCTGGAAACCCTCTTTGATCACTCTAGACCAGAGAGCTCGCAGTCAGATTCATCAGACTTTGAACTTGATAAGTTGTTTAGTAGCAGGGCATTGTCTCCAGACTCACCTGTTCCTCAGTTCAGACCACCCCATATGGCTTATAATGTGGAATTGTCAAGGTACAGGTCTTCTACACCAGAATCAACCATTTCAGACTGGGAAGGTACAGATTTGTGTCTGGAAATCCTCTTTGATCTCCCTAGACCAGAGAGTTCGCAGTCAGATTCATCAGATTTTGAACTTGATAAGTTGTTTAGTAGCAGGGCATTGTCTCCAGACTCACCTGTTCCTCAATTCAGACCACCCCATATGGCTTATAATGTGGAATTGTCAAGGTACAGGTCTTCTACACCAGAATCAACCATTTCAGACTGGGAAGGTACAGAGTTGTGTCTGGAAACCCTCTTTGATCACTCTAGACCAGAGAGCTCGCAGTCAGAGTCATCAGACTTTGAACTTGATAAGTTGTTTAGTAGCAGGGCATTGTCTCCAGACTCACCTATTCCTCAGTTCACATTGCCCCATATTGGCTATGATGCGGAACTGTCAAGGTACAGGTCTTTTACACCAGAATCAACAATTTCGGACTGGGAAGGTACAGATTTGTGTCTGGAAACCCTCTTTGATCAGACCAGACCAGATTCCCCACAGTCAGTTTTATCAGACTTTGAACTTGACAGGTTATTTCGTGGTAGGGCGTTGTCCCCAGATTCTGTGTCTTCTGATTTTGACTTTTCGCTCCTTCAGGACTGGTTGGCAGACTTTAGACCATCCTCCCCAGAATCTGTGGCATCAGTTGAGCAGCACTCTTTCTCTCCTCACATGACATTTGGCCAGATGAAGGGTCAACGTTGTGACTATTACTTACAGTTTTCTGAACATACCGATTTTGTTCTCCAAAGCCCTTTTGATCAAACCAGCCCACAGTTGCCACAGTTAGATTCATCACACATTTTAATGTTTAACCTGTCTCCACCAGTCTGCACTGATGAAGTCAGTCTGGCTAGTCCTTTAAATCCAAAATTAGTAGAGTCTGATAATTGTGCTCCAGTCTATCAGGGCTCTGTCACATCAAATGATTATCCATCTCAACATCTGTCAATTTCAAATTGCAAATCCATAAAGTGTGATTTTCAAGGTTCTATAAATGATTCTTCCTCACATCTTGATGAATGTTGTGCTGAAAACATCCCAAATGATACTGATTTAATGTCATGGCATGCAAAAACTGCAAAAGGAGAACCTTCATTAACTAATTCTGCTTCATCTCCAAAATGTCATCCACATACCGACGTTACAAGTATGAATGTTGAGGTTTTGGACAATTCAATAAACACAGATAACACTTTTCAATTTCAACCACTGTCATCTGAAATCACAAAGCCAGAAGCAGAAACTAATGAGTCTTTCATTGATTACTGGCTTTCAGAGTTGAACTTTTACAGTGATATAGCTTCAACATCAAACAAAGCGGAGTCATTGACTGAAACAGCGTCTTTCAGTCGTGATGTTTTCCTCCTTCAGAATTGCCCGGAAAAATCTGAGCCATCCTCAGCCAATGATGTTGCATCTATCGATAAGCATTATTTGACTCCTCACATAACATTTGACCTAATAAAAAATGAACTTTCTGACTATTACTTGAAGTACTCTGAAAGTACACCACATTCAGCACTTACATCTCAAGATGTTGCTGAAGACAAAAGATCACATTCATCAGATTACATTGCTTCACACAATGAAGCTGAACTTGACATGTTCTTTAATGGCAGTAGCAAGGCATTGCCTCCATACTCACCTGTTAGTCAGTTCAGACCACCTTATATTGCTTATGATGTGGAACTGTCAAGACACAGGTCATTTACACCAGAATCAACAATTTCGGACTGGGAAGGTACTGATTTGTGTCTGGAAACCCTCTTTGATCAGACCAGAGCAGAGTCCCCGCAGTCAGATTCATCAGACTTTGAACTTGATAAGTTCTTTAGTAGTAGGGCATTGTCTCCGGACTCACCTATTCCTCAGTTCACATTGCCCCATATTGGCTATGATGCGGAACTGTCAAGGTACAGGTCTTTTACACCAGAATCAACAATTTCGGACTGGGAAGGTACCGATTTGTGTCTGGAAACCCTCTTTGATCAGACCAGACCAGATTCCCCACAGTCAGTTTTATCAGACTTTGAACTTGACAGGTTCTTTAGTGGCAGAGCCTCTTCCAATTTTGACTTTTCGCTCCTTCAGGACTGGTTGGCAGACTTTAGACCATCCTCCCCAGAATCTGTGGCATCAGTTGAGCAGCACTCTTTCTCTCCTCACATGATATTTGGCCAGATGAAGGGTCAATGTTGTGACTATTACTTACAGTACTCTGAAAGTAGACCACAATCACCTCTTTCAACATTGTCAGATATTGAGTATTTAGGACTTTGTCTGGAGGAGTTATATGAGGACAATAGACCAGACTCGCCAGATTCAGTTTCTTCACAAGATAAACCCCAAAAACATAGTTTGACTATATGTTCATCTGAATTACTGCCTGTTGCAAGACTTCTTTCATATGCAGATGCTGAATGGGGTTCTGTGCATGAAAAACAATCAGATTGTTTAATCAAGGAACATACATTCTCTCCCAGTTTGTTGTCCTCTGATTTGAAACCATGCTCCCATGATCATTCTGTGCTAGTCCGCAAGTCAGAGAAAAAATTAACCAAGCTGAAACTCATCCCTTCTGAATTATTGTCATCACACTCCACATCATATACCAAGGAATACAGAGTTACACATAAGGCTTTCCTTAACCCCTTAATTTCACATTTGTATGATCCAATTTATAAGGGAGCATGCTCCTGTTGTAAAAAAAAAAAAGATTCGAATGTAATTTTGAAAAGTATTTTTTATGGTAGTGGTTCCAAAATGGTCTAGCTCAGGAGGTCTATATATTTTTACATCAGATCACAGTCTAAACATTGAAATATTTTATACCCATTCAATATAATTCCATCCCTCTATTATGCCTGTCAGTTGATTTTCTTTGTAAGGAGACATTTTTAACCATGAATGCCCCTTTAAAAAAATGATAACTTAATTACAACTGAGGCTTATGTCAATAAAATAAGATGCATTGCATCAAGAGAAGATAATTAGGGCTTAAACTGAACATTTAAAGAAATAAAGGGATTAAAAAAAGATAATTAATATTTATTTAGAATCCTAGAATCACAGCATTAAAGCAGATCACAAAAGGACCGAAAAAGACCACAACCCTATACTTAACAAGTTGAAAAAATACTAACCAACAAGCACAACTTATGGAGAAACCAATGAAATATGGATACATTCGAAAAAAAAATTTCACTAATTCAGTCTAATTCAAAACTATTTTTTAAGTACAACTACTAAAACTGTTTATACAGCAGAAAAAGTAAATATGCCTAATACAAAGAAAATGGGGGAAAATAATTTTAAAGCTACGTTTTAAGCAAGGCCTCTACTTCATTACACAAAGCATTTTTTTCCCCTTTTGTGTTGAGTGTGGGAAAAAAAACAAGCTGAATATGTTTTTTCAATTTTGTTCAGCCTGATGTGGAGCAGGTTTTCTCTTTTTCTCTGGAAAAAAAACACTACAGTCAGTGGACATGCAAAGTAAGTGTCACATGATCCAAAAAACCACCATCGCTTGGTTATGTGTACTGTAAAGTTGCTTATTATTATACTCATGGGTTTGTAGCACGGACCATGCATGTATTAAGATAACTGGGTACAGATAAAGCACCAGCCTTTGAAGCCAATTTGACATAGCAGCCAAACCGTGTAATTGCAATGTCACATGATTCTATTGGGCCCAAAAAGACTCTTTCTCATAGACTCACATTGTGAAAGAAACATCTGAAAATCAGTGTATACATTTTTACAAGCATCACTACTCCCACAAGATAGCATGTTTTCCTATTTAATTTGATCTCTTCAGTCCAATCACATTTCCAAAGTCTAGAAAAGCTGCATGATTGAATCATTTTTATCCCCATTCAAGTTAGCTGGAGGGCTTAACCTGAAATTAGACATTTCAGCTGGGAGAAGTCTCTGGTGAGCAAGCCCCGTGGTGAATTGGGCCCACAGAGAGTGCACAGTATGTTTTCAGGTAGTTACCTTTTTTGATTCATATACGAATGTGCAACTTTCATAGGAATGAACGGGCTATACCCCGCCTTTGACACTGTATCCAGTTCTCTTCATACATTCATGGCACTAAGTAGTAAAAGATGAAATTGACCCAAATGCTCAACCACTCATTCAGAATGAACCCAGAATCCACTTTTCGACCCACAAGTTGCGACCCACTGATTTATGATAAACCATTAAAAAACAGTATTATGTAATAGCCACTAGCTTTACAGCTGGTTACAGCTGGTGGCTATTATATCTACTATATCTATTTTCATGGTTATCTTACAGTTTTCATAACTTCAGATGATAAAAGTGTAAATGAGTCTTTGTTCTCAAATGTTCTAATTACTTGTTCTGTTTTGTCACAATGTCAAACCAGCACTGGCATATCACCGTCTGAAACAGACATTTTTTCACTTACGTGGTATAGACTACCACAGCCTGAAGAAGTACAGATGATCAACACCCTATATTTTCAAACTACTTCTTCAGTAACCGGAGGCCATCTTCTCCAGAGTCATTTACATCATTTGATGTGTTGACTGCCATGTCTCCTGACTCAAAAAATCATCACTTTGACTTTCATCCTTGCTGTTATATGCATTTGTCAGAAAATAGATTTATTTCACCAGACTCCATAATGCTAAAGAGACTGTACTGATTAATGTTGAGTGTGTCAACAACATGCCATCAGGGAAGAATACATGCAGTCATTTCTTGACTACTAGCTATCTGAGCTAAGAACCTAACCCTCAAATTCTTGAATCGATAGAAGATCTAGATGAAAGTTTAAACCAGCTGCCATCTTGGTAAAGTCTCCCAGATGGGACTGTTACCACAGAGAGCAGATTTGTATAGAGGTGTGTCTGCAAGAGGTGAATGTCACATATTTGTGATCCAGTCTGTGAAGGAGTACATGTCTATGACAAGGTTCATTTCTCTCAAGGTACTGTTGATAAATGGTCCAAGAAGCATGGAAGAGAAGCATGACTTGCCCAACCAAATCTTCTCATTTAGAAACTATGATACCATATTCCAAACTATTAAAGAATTCATCACTATCCCACTTCACAGTTTTTGATCGTACAGTAACATATTTACATCCTGAGATGTTGATGTCACCAATTGGAAGACATGATTATCCAGTTTTGCATTGAGTTGAGTCACATGCCATCTGTAGTACAAACATTGGAATTTCATCATGCTGTCTGGCTGGAGGAGGCTGTCCATGAATAAACTCAAACAAAGAATCAATCAGTGAAACGAAGACCACTTGACAGACCCCGAATTACAATTAAAGATGACACACACCCAAGATTTGTTTGGAAAGAAAAAACAATGGAAAGAAAATCCAGAGAGAGGACGAGAGCAAACGTTTCTCAGTGTCGGTAAGACAGCACAAGCTATGCTCAGCAGAGAATGCAGTGTTGCTTTCAAAAGTAATAAATATGGCAATACATAAAATGTGAATGTTGAACTCTTGCCTCAAGCTTTCACTAATTACAATGGCCTCACTGCCGTGTTGTGGCATGTTTTGCATTAGAGCAGAAGGAATGATATTTCAGTGAAGCACAACTAATGGAAATCACATAGTTATACTTTTGTCCTGGTATAGAATATTCTCAAAAGTTAGATAAAAGGCTAACCAATGGACTTTGTGATACTTTTAGGCTGCCTGACTTGATTGCGTCAAACCGAGAGATTCAAGTGCCTAATTTATATCTTGCCTAGATGACATACATTTTCATTGTTTTGGGTTTTTTTAACTCTCGTTGCAGTTAGTTGCATAGCGCTTTTTGGATCTTAGATCTTAACAGCCATAAAAGTCTAAACCAAGTGTTTGACTTGCCACAATTAGATGCATGTAATGTCTGTACTGCTGCTGGTTTGCTTTTCTGTTTGTAAGGCACGGGCTCCTATTAAATAATAACAGATCCCAGAGACATACCACCCCATTGGCACCCATTATTTTTCCTAAAATTGTATGACATGAGTTGCAGTCATATCCAAAACACTCAAATTCAGAATTCAGATTAGTTTCAAAATTAAATGTGATGTCTGTTACTCAACATATCCACCCACTACTGTCCTCCTTCCCCTTTCTGGTTGTTTATTGTAATATTTTCACCTTGTGTAGGTGTGAATATGATTTTCAAAATGTTGTGTAAGTGAAGCAGTGTGTGTCTGTGTAATTTTTTGGATATGGGGCAGACCAGAAGTTAAACAGACAGCAGTTGCTGCTTTCAGGTCTGGAAGTAGCTGTGACAAATACTGTAAACTGGTGGGTTTAGCATTTTCATGGGAAGTACTTCATGCCCTTTAACTATGACAGGGCATAAACATGTGTAAAATGACGCATGTCCACTTTCATGTTGCACCAAATCCTGAATTCATTTGTGCCCCGCTTTTATAATCATATTGTGCTATCCAGTGACATACTCAACTGAATATCTCCAGACATGCTATTATCAATTATATTTTAAAAAATGTCTTAATTTTACAACACATTATGCGTTTTATGTGTGTGTTTTGTTGATTATACATTAGATAATACCAAAATGATGTAAATGCAAGTGGGCTACAAGTAAATTTCTGCATTTGAGACATTGTCTTTGACAAGTGCATGCTTCATATGACTCTTTCTTCACAAAAGGAAATCACAAATCATATTTATTTATATTTTTCTCCACTCTATTGTATCATGTTTTGCAGGTTTCAGCACCATCTTCCAAAGCAAATCTTTCAGAATCTACTAAACAAACTAATGTTGATTTAGAGCAGAGTCAGCTCTTTCCAACTGAGACACCATCCTTGCCAAATGATTCTAAACTAAGCCCAATAGCCCCAGACTCACTCTGTCAAACAGCTCAAGAAAGTCCAGATGATCAAATTGTCATGTCCTCCAAGTCCACTCCAACACCACCAGGGTCAAGGTCCCCACAGCTTGTACAACTGCTTTCAGATCTGGAAGAAATTAAACTTAAGTTTGAACCAGAGACAGTTGTTCCACCGCTGTCAGAATACAGGGATGAAAGCCCGGATGTTGATGAAGTAGATGAGTTTGAAGACCTTCCACCTGATGATCAATGTGTTGCAGAGGATAGTGATACCCTAAAAGTCAGTATGTCATCTATGATACAGCTTGCAGAAGATAATCAGACAAATGCAGCAATCACAGTTCCTACACATTTCCAGACATCCATTCAAGCTGAATCTGAAGTAGTCTCACTTACACCTTTTCTAACAAAACACTCAAGCCTACCAAGTGAACCGTCAAGTCTCAGTAGTAGTAAAGACAGTCCTGTATCCCCAACTGAGTCCTTTTCAATTCCAGAATCTCCTCAAAGAGATTGTGAAGTAATGGGACCGCCAATGAGCTCAAGTTTTCCTTTGGATATATTCCAGTCTAGCAATTATGAAAATACTACAGAGACATATCCTTCCCTGTCTTTCCCTAAAGTATCTGGAACAACTGATTATACAAGTGACATACTTCAAAGTCAAGAAAAATGTGAATCATCTACATCACCTAATGACTCAAGGGGTTTGACAGAAGAAGCAGCAACACAGAGTATCCAAGATCAAAGTACACATTTATGTGAGGCAACTTCTGTTGAAACCATGCAGATGGATATTTTTTTTTCTAAGTCTCCTTCAGATTTGACTCCTGAGACAGTTACATCTGCAAGACATTTCAGCTTTGATGAACTGATGCCATACCCTTCCTCAGGAAACTCAGAGACATTTTCAGATGAGGATAGGCTGAGGACCAGTTCGCAGCAGTCAGAACAACCTCTGACTCCAGTAGAGTATGAAGGTTTTGCCTCTCAGTTTATTTTAGCTAAACCCAACACAGAAATGACTACATCATCTTCTGATGAGGAGTACAGCATCCCACCTGGATATGCAGAGACCTCTTGTACCACTAGCAACTATAGCCACATGCCCCCAGAATATGCAGAAATTGTACATAATAATGCAGACAGCCCAACCTTTCAATACTCCGACCCAGAGCCTTATTTTGACTGCAAACAGGGTGCATCAGATTTCTCGGAGACTGAGCCTGATGAACCAGAGACAAGGTCTAGGTCAAGTAGATGTCAGCCTCAGGATAATCTCAGCCTTACTGGAAAGCAAGAAAAGGTGAATAGAGGAGTGCTGTCGTCCTCCGGAAGTGAAGATTATGAGGACGCTTTTTTTGTCCACGAACCTCTTCCTAATGTGCATGAAGAGAGTGAAGAATTATTAGACTATTCAGAAGCATCTGATGAAGAATTCACCTTGTGTGAGCCTCCTGTCTGTGAAATGGGAGCATGTGATGATACTAAAAAATCTCTCACACGGGTAAGACGAACTTTGGTAAACCATACCAGTCTACAAGCTTTTACTAGAGCTGAGCTTAACCAAATACTATATTTGCTTCAAAGAGGAATGATTGCTAACCCTCTGGCTACATGGATGGGATGTAAAACTCCTTATAACCCCCATTTTTATTTTTATTTTCCATTTAACCAGTCCCAGCTCAGCATGTCACTTGTCAGTAACCAGCAGTATCACTCACATTAATAACATAAGCTATATGTTTTTTCTTCATCAGCAATGAGTGCATTGACTCTTTAATTCAAAACAAGCATGGTATGTTTTGAAAGCAATTTCCCGAGTTACAGATTGACATGCTATACTTTCCAACATGAGTAAAACATGAAAAATTCATTGTAAATACTCAAAATCAGTGGAAAGTGCACCATATCACTCTGCTTATTACTTGCTTTGCTCCAAATATACAGCAGTAGTATTCATATATTGTCATTCATTAAATCTTCATGGATTTGTGTTACCTGGTCAGGAGATCACCGCAGAGCTTGGATCAATGTCAGAAAGTTCAGAGGATGAATTTCTCACCACCAGAATAGTGCGAAGGAGAGTTGTCATCCAGGTATCTAGTTAGCATGATTGGTGGTGTTTTAAATGAGCATGCAGGGTGTTACTCCCAGAGTGCAATTTTCAGTGTTCATTGTCAAGTTGAGAGGTTTACTGTCTAACAACATTTAGTCTAATCAAAATGGGTGAAATATGTGTGTTTGAAGATTAATGTAAAGTTCACAAGAAGCATAACACTTGATTTGCACAGATGGCTAAGCCTCATGGAGATGATTTATGCTGCTGTCAGCACTTCTGTGTTTGTTTGTTTGCTAACATAACCTTTTTCCCAGAGAATGCAAGTTTGTTTCCTGTATCCAAGGTTCTCTCACTGAAATAATATTTAAAATGGAAGTTTGGATGCCGTACTTTCTCTAACATGTCTCAGCATTTAATTTTTCAAGCGGGAAATTAAACATTACACTGATCCAAGTTCACATTCCTCATTATGTACGTTATTTATCCCTTACAGGCTGAAAATATGCCAAACCTCCCTACTCAGTCAATGACAGAAGAAAAGTACAAGGATGAAAATGGACACATCGTTGTCAAAAAGGTAAACCATGATCGTATATAAGGTTTTTATTTAAGAGGGCAGTATTTAAACTAGGGCTGTCAATCGATTAAAATATTTAATCGCAAATTAATCGCACATTTAAAAAAAATTCTAAATGTACTTTAAAATATATATTTTTTAATACTCTTATTAACATGAGAGTGGATACATTTGCTTGCTTAATGCAAATGTATGTTTATTATTATTGAAACAATCCAGAACAATGAAATACTGCATGCTCCAAAAATCTGCTGTCAGTTATGATATCAGTTAGGAACTAGTTACATTCACCCAGCCATTTACACACACAGTCCCTCTCTCTCTCTGTCTCTCTCTCTGCTTTGCTCACACGCTCACACTCACACACACACCTTTGTTGACCAGGAGGAGGTCTCTCTGTATCAGCTGCTTGGCCAGTGACTGGTATTTGAGACTCAACGTACTCCGTTATGAAAAAAACGTTGGTCTTGTGGATAGAACATCTGGCAGGGCTTTGAGCTGAATTTGCCGTTCATAAGACTATTTCCTTGATCAATTTCTGCTTGTTATCCAAAACATTACTGCTGCATCGCTTCCTTATTTCCAAACTACAGGCCGGGACAAGGGACAAACACAACGTGTTTAAAAAAATAACGCTGTTAAGATGAATTTGCGTTAACGTGTTATAAAAACGTTAACTTTGAAAGCCCTAATTTAAACTGAAAGTGACAATAGCCAGTAAAGCAACTTTGTGATTGTGCATTAATATAAAAGGCTCTTTGCTGCATTGTTGCTTCATTTCATTCAGAGACAGAGACAACCAAAATATTCCAATGGTCACCTTTTTATTAAAATGAATGCCTCTCCACCTTATGGTCTTTGACTACATGACCTTCCCCAGGTTACCCGTAAAATTATTCGCAAATGTGTTTCTGCCGATGGAGTGGAGCATGAAGAGGTCTTATTAGACGGAGCTCCCCAAGTGTCAATCAGTATGGCCGAGGGAGATGGATACTCCAAGGTGGTGAAGCGGACTGTAGTAAAGAGTGAAGGAGACCATACAGAGGTGTGTGTACTGTGTATTATGTGTGTTTATTATCATACCCTCCAAATCATATTTTAACCGAGAAATGCCAGATACATCAACATTTACATTGGTAGTAGTTCATAAAGGACAATCAAAATACAAACCAGTAACATTTTCTTCTAACCTAGGTAACATTTGCTGAATGTGAGGGTTTCTCATTATCAAGGCAAGAGGGTTCACCTGAGGGTTCTAAGGTCAGTCAGGTAGAAAAGAAAACGGTGGTGGAGGGTGAAAGGACAATGACACACCAAGGTGACCCGTCTTTGGCTTCTGACCTCCCCTCAGCTCAAGAGGACTTCAAGCAGGTTTGTTATTAACCTTGTAACCATTATTTCCTAACCTAGACAAACTGTATGGAATAAAACAAATTGAAGATAGCAGTATGATGCTGTCAACATACTGTAGCTCAATTACAGTACTTGTCGGTTTAGAAAATCATTTCATGTGCGTATGGAGTAATTACCAATCCTCTGGTTTTCATTAATTAATTAATAAATAAATGAATAATAAATAATAAGTTAATATTGTTTTTTTTCGTTTTCATGCCACCAGGCACTAGGTTATATAAGTGGCTTTACCAGATCAGAGCTCCCTCATGTGGTAGAGAGAGAGACTGTCAAAGAAGATGGAACTGTGTTCAGGAGGTGTGCGTGAATACCTGAGTGCGCTTGCTTGATTGCGTTTCTGTAATTGCTTGTGAATTTTTAAAATGACAGCCATGCTGTAAGTTTATTCATTTTACTAGATGACATATGTTTCCGTTTCTAACATTAGCATACTGCTACTTTTTGTATTCTTATTCAAAGAGAGATAACATAAAACTAATCTGACTAGATAATTGTGTTTAATTTTGTCATTTAGGAGAAATAAAACGGTTGTCCCATCGTTGTCCCATGCCTGCAGTTGTAATGATTAATACTGTGCTACTCAGTGCAGCTTGCATCCCACAGTTTTACATTTCTAACATTAGAGTTTGATTCAATTCATGAGTGTTTTAGTAAAGCCTAGCTTTATTCTATTAATTATATCCTGTTATTTCAATGATTACTTTGGGATGTTTTGTATACAACTATGTTTTACCGTACCACAGCAGGGAAATGGCCTTATAAATTCAGGAACAAAGTTAATGAAAGTCACAAGATGAATATCAGCTCAAAGAAACAAAAGTTTCAATTTCCAAGAATGTGTTGTGTTGGGTTTTAAGTGTTCTGCATGATTTACAAAGCATGTTATCCTTTGTGGGTACTCCTATGATATGCAATTTCAAGTATTGCAACATCTGTTTCTTTGATTTATTTTTGCAAAGCCACATGTGTTTTCTAAGGTTGCTGACTGTAGCATTTTCCTCTGTTTGTGTCTGTTTCCCCCTCTGTAGGGCCCACATGCGTAAAGGTCACACCCTCAGACGAACAGTGGTGAAGGGAGCTGGGCAGCGAGAACAGATCCTTCTAGAGCAAGTGGACAGCCCTACAAAGGGATCAAAACCATGTGATCTCCGGCAGCATCTCCACCAGCTCTTTCACCACTACTGGGAAGAAGAAAAGGAGGACAATGATGATGATGATGATGATGATGATGATGATGATGATGAGGAGGAGGAGGAGGAGGAAGAGGAGGAGAAAGAATAGAAGAATGTGTAGAAGAGAGTTTAACACTCCCAGCCGCTGGCTCTGCCCATGCTAAAGTTCCCCCTAATCCTATGCATTAGCCACATGCAATCTCAGTGTGCACCAAGGCACCTCAAAGCTACCACAGTCTTCCCATTTAGGTCCTGGAAGATGATCTTTTGTTCACAATTTGGAGTTTTCTTCCCTGGCTGGTATTACGTAGTCATGATTTCCTTTTCATGTTCTGATGTTGTTTTACCTTTTTGTGACCAAAGAAAGCCTTTTGTTGTTTTCCTCAAAATGTTTGATTCTCATGTCATAATTGTCTTTGATGTTTTGTCTTGATGCTGTGGTAGAGCGACAAAAAAACAACAACAACAACTAGAAAACAGAGAAATGCTATTCACATCAGCCAACTCACAAACCTCCTAAAGGTAAAGATCACTTTACCCGTGAAATACTAATACTGCTCTCTGAGTGGGTGCTTGGACTGAAAGACAATATTTCACATTGCACTGCGTCTCACAACCAGAGTTTCTCAGATATTCCTTTACTGGAAAACTGTCTCACTCACTGTACTTGCCTCTCCGCTCTTTCAATTCAGGTAGTCACGATGTCACACAGAGAAAACCAGACTGTATCGACACTGAATTTAACTGCTGCTGCTGTGTTTTGTGTAGGCTGTGTAATCTGTCTTTGGGAATTATATATTATCTATAATCTAGACATTACTGACATCTGTAGCCTAGGAATTAATAATCACTCATGTGAAGTAGAGCAGGCATGACTAATCAACATCTGTCATTATGATCCTAGCTTTGACTGCTTTGTAGTTATATGGATTGCACTTCTGCCTCTCAGTCCCTTCTGTGTGTGTCTTTCTGTGTTATATTTTTCTCATATTCTCATTTTTTTCTTTTCTTTTAAATTGTTGATCATGGCTCTTATTGTGTGGATAGTGGCTGTGAGTGAGGTTGTACTGTAGGTATCGTATGTTTGTCTGTGCATGAAGTTGAACACTGCACTGACAGCTGCTTTGAGGAGAGTATTGTCTAAACTTTGCTTTTAACTTTGTTGTCTGTCTTATTTTAGAGTTTATTTTTTGATTTTGAGTTAAGCATACTGGGTAATATAAAGAACCTATTTAATCTTTGTTTGTATGCCAATGAGATGCTTCTGTTCCTTAGGAAGTCCTTCAGCCTTTGCCACTGGTGAGTGAGATCATGACAGCTGTTGTAGAGACACTTGTCTGATATAACATTTGTGGTAAGGTTATCAGGTTTTTCTGCTTTATTTAATGATAGCCTATATTAGTTTATATTTTGACCCAAAGTGTTGGACCATGTGTTGGGTGCGTGATTGTGAGTGAATGAGTGTAGTTAAAATAATGTGTGTCAGTTTATGTCAGCAAAGAAAAGAAACATTTATTTTACACAAACGGTATTTGCACTCCTGAATGTCAGGAGGGAACACCTCCATACTTTTTGTGGACAGGACGTGAGGTATACAGTATATTATTGCCACACTGACCAGTCTCATTTTGGCAGGACAAATGATAAATACAAGATGGCGATACACTACACATAAGCATAATGAGGCCAGTTGAGAGCTCAATATATCATTATTCACAGCTCTGAGCATTGCTACTGTATGTATCTACAACATGTAATTATTTATTTCACTCTCACTGTTTACTTTGTGATTTAAAAACATGTAAAATGCAAACTAGTGGAAGTTCACTGTGACAGATATGCTTTTAATTTGATGAATCAGCATCCCTTTTCTGTGATGATGACAGTTATATACATATACAATGCATATATAAATATCTATAAAGGCATGTATTACTGTATCAAAATTCAAAAAGACAAAAACAAAATGGCTGCAGTGTGTCTATGGCTGATAGAGAATAAAAATCTACAACTGTATGTAGTGTTCTATCTTTTTCTGTCTTATATTGTAAATTTAACTGCTGTCTAAATGGTGCTGTGAGAGGGAATACAGCATGAGAGAACACATTGTACGCCTTTAGACAGCAATCCAAATCATGCTAAATTTCTTGAAAAAAATTGTATTCTCATCAGTGTGGATACAATTGTTCACTGTTCATCTTTTTCTTTGCTGAGAGCCAGGCTCTCTTTTTCGGAAAAGCCGTTAGCCCTCACTAATTGCACACATTCATACCTGGAAGCGGCCCTGTCCACCCCCAGTCCACTAAGCATAGTAATGATTGACAGGCAATTCTGCTTTCCCTACACACCTTTATCCTGCTTGTCCAAGGACTTGGCAACCTCCAGGTCACAAGCCTGCTTCTCTGACCTTAGACATATCTGTTAGTCAGAGTACAGATGCTCCACGTCCTTTAATTGGTCAAATTTGATTTTATTGACTTTGATCAAACTGTGGTCAAATCTTAATATTTCATCTTCTTCCAGCTTATTAAAAGTACAGAATCAATGAATATGCCATATTACATAATTTTAGAAGTTTAACTAATGGAGACAAGATGTCTCATACTTCAATGAAAAGTGTATGTGCACTGGAGACTGTAAAAACAGGGTAGCGGTTTCTGGCACAACTTCACTTACTTCTAAGGTGCATGCAGAAGGGGGAAAAAGTCCAAAAAAGTCAAAGCTCTAGCAACACTTGAAGTATAAAACAACTGTCATAATAGACCAATGAGGGTCATGACCCTGATGAAGGCTGCAAGCCAGAACGCGTTGAAATTTTAATTAAAGTTACATTTGCATGGCAAACTTATATACTCCTGTTGGGATTATATGTTATTCATCTATACTCAAAAGAGTATATTAAGATAGAGCAAAGGTCACAAAGACATGATTCAGCTAATCAGCTTCAAATCTAACACACACAACAGTAGTTCCCTTCCATCTCCTTCTCACTGAAGCAATAATGACCAACGAGCAATAAAAACAAATGAAAACTCATTCATTATCACACCTTTTAGCTGATTTATTTATTTCTTAAACATGTTAAGCCATCCATTGCCGTGCTGGCAACAGGTACACACCATATAAGGAGTGGTGCATTGCATTGACATCATACGTTTCGTCAAAAGAAATGTTTACCGTATTTTCCCCTTAAAAAGAAGAGACAAAACCAATTGATGAGAGTGAGCAGTAAGGATGACGAAGACACTGGCATTGTCCTGCAGTGGTAAGGAGACCACTGGCGAATAGAAGCACTCATCGTCAAGGAAGACATCCAAATATTTATTAAACTCCAACTCTAATTTGTAGTTTTTCACATTCTCCTTCACCGTCCTCTTACCATCCTGCAATGTTCTTCATTCCACAGCTTTTATGTGTCTTCCAGTTTTACTAGCCCAACCATCAGGGTGACGTTTAACCTGACTGAAGGTAGAGACTATAGTGCCTTTGCCCCATCTTCATCATCTCCACCTTCTCTGTGCAATTGGCAACCTAACACACTGGAAATGACGAGAATAAAATAACAGAAAACCTACATACAGTACAAGTACAAACATTATGAAAAATGAGCTTGTTTTCTCTCATTTATATAAAATGTAAGGGGTGCTTCAGCAACCACAAAGTGTTGTTTTTCCTCGTCTTAGATATGTGGTTTTGATATTTTTGCTGGATGTTAACCATAACTGTTATTGTTTTTACAACAGTTGCATGATACTGGAGGACATTAGAAACATTTGGGACAGGACTGATGCACAACATTAACAAATGCAAACAAACAAGTCAGTGATTCACAAATCAAACAGAAGATATTATAGTTTCATATGATCTTACTCACAATATTCCCCCCCATGCACTACACAATAGTCTTGAATTTTCATATATTACATATATGCTACATTCTCTTATTTCTTACTTCACTGATATAAAGGCAAACATATCTCAATGCAAAGAGTAAGCTGCTCTGTTTTTCTTTACATTTAAATTAGTATTATAGGTTGAAGTCGGACAATTCAAATAGTATGACTTAGCTCATAGCAAACATAAATGTAGCTCATAAACTGGATTTTACGTAAACTCTTAATTCCTCTGATAGCAAGAATAGCAATTTCAATGTTTGTTTGTTTTTTTTTATCAACAATCACAATGTATATACATCACCAGAACTAAAGCAAGCTCAATTTTAACATTCTGATCTTCCAAATGTTTTTGTATTGCACACACATAAATACACATAAAAATACAGAGATAATTTTTGGGAGAGATTACATTAGTAGATTTTAAACATCTCTATTTTATATTTAAAATGCATACCAAAACATCTTAAAAAACAAACAAAGAAACATTTTTGTCAATATGTACGTTTCATAATGTCCAAATATGGTGTGCAGCCACCCGGTGGTGGTTTTTCAAATGATGTCCATTAATAAAATGCCATAACAATAAAATGTATTAATACTTGTGTCCTGTGCGATGTCATGTCCTTAAAGTAAGGTCAGAGGTCAGAGAGCAGTTGCGGGTTGGCTAGTTGACTGCCCTACTCACAGATTTGCTGATGGGAAATTTTTGTTGTTGTTATTTTGACCACATGATGATTTTCCATTAACTGCAAAAAGAGAGAAAGAGAGCATAAATATGAATCTATAGAGCAACAAAAATATCCACTCCCTGCGTAAAGAAATAATCAGACCAGTAGTTTCCAGCAGAAATTTTGACTTGTCATAGTACAAAAAGCAGATCAATAATAATGAAAATACCAAGACCCTGAAACAGCATGGAATTCAGCCATTGTTAACTTAATAATTCGCACCTGTGCTTTTACCTGTGCTTTTCCTACTAATGTGTCAAAATGTCTGCATGTTGGCTCACCATTACTTCCTGTGAATCTTAAAGCACGCTAACACACAGTTGTTTTCAATAGTAGACCTCATATCAGGACTGTGTGGGTGTTTACAGGCTAGACAGCCATCTCCCTGATTATCCTGTCACTTTTGTTGCACCTACTAAGGTGGGAAAATTTAACATCTTCATGACATCTTTATCTTCATGTTCTTCAAGTCCTTTCAATAATGTCAATATGACGTGAATTAGCTAAAATAAGTGAAAACACGTGTACGTGTGTGTGTGTGTGTGTGTGTGTGTGTGTGTGTGTGTGTGTGTAACTGGAACAGAGTAATCACTTAAGTGATAGGTTTCTTAGTCAGCTATGACAAGTTAAAGCATCTGTCATGAAAAAGGCCTTACATTATGAAATGAATTATCAAGCTAAAGAATTGCTCTTAAATATTCCAGCTTTGCGATTCTATCTTGGTTAGTTCACGTAAAAGAGTAACTAATACCAAGATAATTAACGTTTTTTTTTATTTCCCCAAGTCTCTGACAATATCCAGCACCACTGATTGGTGCGGTCACAAGTGAGCTCTGTTGCACCTGTAACTACAACAAACAGTGTACTGACACACCTTGGCATACTCTTCTATATCACTGCAGAAAGGTGAGAAATTAAATCAGCAAAAAGTCAGTAAAAACAACATTTCCATCTGCTGTGACGTTTCTCATTCATCAAGGTTAATACTGTATTACTTACTGTCTCTTACTGAGAGGGGATGCTGGGTGAGCCGGAGCGGTGGAAGTGAATGTTCTGCCACTTGCCATCGCGGCGCTGCCACACACGGGTCTCCTCAGACTGCATGGTGCGGGGCATGCCACTGCTATCCATGTACTGGGTCAACCGAATATAGGCAATACATGCAGCATTTTCCCCAATTAGGTGCACATGTGGGTTCAAGAGGATGGTGTGCACCGGTTTATTCCCTTTAGAAAGAGCTGGAAATTAGACAGTTGATTACAAGTACAGTAAATGTCAAGAGGCAAAAGTCTCCACATGTATATATTGGATAGTGGACAAGCACAGGCTTGCCAAGTGATTGAGGTTTCTGGGACATATCTAGTTTATCTGAACTATTTTTACCCACACTGAGGACATTCTGCCATTTATAGCCGTCATTATTCATTCAAGATTTTTTGCTCCAAGGTTAGTCCATAATCACAGCCATGCCTTTTTAGTGTACTGTACTGCAAACGTGAACTGTAAACTGATAGGGATGGATATTGACATGAAATCAACAATGAAGACCATGACCACTAATACACTATTGACATTTTGATACAGAGCATACATGCACCATACTCACACCATACCATAGGTCAGTGTTCTCCAACCCTGCTCCTGGAGAGCTACTGCCCTGCATGTTTTAGGTATCTCCCCATTCTAACACACCTGATTCTAATAATGAACTTGTTTTAAGTCCATTGACAAGTTTCAGCTGCATGATAACGAGTTAATTATTAGAATCAGGTGTATTAGGCTACGTTCACACTGCAGGCCTTAATGCTCAATTCCGATTTATTGCTCAAATCCGATTTTTTTGTTTGGTTGTTCATATTACACTTTTAAATGCGGCCTGTCTGCGGACTGCGATGTGAACAGCTCACGCTCCTGAAGTAACCCGCATGCTCAGTTGATCATTAATGACGTCACGCACAGAACGGTGTTTACGGAAGCGAACATGGCAACAGCAACAGCCGATGAAGTTACTGGTAGTCTCATTTAGGAGAAAGAAAATTAATACTTTAATGATGTCCATTTTTGTCAGCTGCGTAGAACTGTGATGTGTGTTGCTCCAGAATAACGTCAAAGCCGCATTAAATGCGACCTGACTGTACAGATTGTGGTCGCATTCAAAAAAATCCGATATGTATCCGATTCAGTACCACATTTGAAAGTGGCCGGATTTGGAAATGTCAGGTTCAATGCGACTTGAGCGAACAAATCGGATTCAGGTCACTTTTAACTGCAGTGTGAACGTAGCCTGAGGGGAGATACTTAAAACATGTAGGGCAGTAGCTCTCCAGGAGCAGGGTTGGAGACCACTGCCATAGTCTGTACCTAACCTGCCCAGTGCCCAGTATGCTATCTCAGTGAGTTCCCAACACAGCTGCTTCATTAATTGATGACGTCTGCAGCCTCTGATTGCATCTATAGTGCCAATCAAATGTTTGGAGACAGTAGTCTGTTCGAAACCGCATACTTTCCTATTACTCATACTGACTCTGACTTCATTTGAAGTATGTAGTGTGTTTCAACTGCGTAGTATGCGATTTATAGTATGCGATAAGTTCCCAGATGGTATACTAGATTCGCCAGAAATGCAGAGTATGCATCAAGAGCTGACTTCTTACACTCAAATTACCCAAGATGCAACGTAACTTCTGAAAAAAAACTAACAAACGCCACAGATCACCACCTCAGTGGTTTCAAGTTAGCTACAGCCAAGGTATGTTCGCTTCCTCTTTTCAAAATAAAAGCACCAATTCTATCGTTATGGTTTTCTTCTTCTTTCAGCTTCTTTCAGCTTCAGCCTGCTGATTTCAGCTCGGGTAGGAACGAAATGCATTGTGGGTTATCGTGTAGTTTACTACAGTACTACAGTTAGTTGATGGTAGAAGTGGAGTGGGGTTTTTCAATCAGTCCTGAAAAAGTGACTCTGGTCAGATGATGTTCAGCTGCATGTCTGACATTAATTCTAGCTTCTTCAAGCATACTTAATTTTTTCATCTTTTTCAGCGACTATGCTACATACTCAAAAAAACATCAAGTATGTTGTACAATTAACAACTTTTTGGTTCCATCCATGCAGTCATTTGTGAGGCCATTTGCCTGTAAATGTGAGCAAACAAGTAAAACAAGAAAAATCTCAGGCACAGCTGGAAAACATTCAGTAGATTGTTGAGAATAAACAATAAATCCTTCCAAAACCAAACTCTCTTTTCAGTCTCTGGTTTTGGGTGCAGAGCCAGCTAGCTACTTACACCTTTTGGCACAACCCCATACCAACAGTTACTACAAATTTCAACTGCTCTGGACAACAGTTGTAAAATGTTTAAGGATACTTGAACCTGAGGCAGTATCTTGATAATGCCGCTATAATTCATTTTTGCCATAGTCAGAATTAATGTTTTTTAACTCACCATTCTCAAAGTAAAAGCGGTGGAAGTCATGTCCTTCCACCAGGTTGCCCAAAGCCTCGGGCTCAAAAGAAGTCAGACCAGGGTCACAAATCTTCCTGTTGCACCAAAACAGAAGACAGAATCAGCAAAGGAAGTAAGCACATTATCATACTGAGTCAGATGTTACTGTACAAATGCAGAATAAAAGACTTACGCATAGGCTTCAAAGTCTCCATTGTTGATAGACTCTATCAACTGCTCAGTGACTTTGATAATTTCCTGTTTGCGAGCTAAAACAAAAGATCACAGAGCATCATCAGTTGCACAAACTGATTTTCACTGTATTTCAGGCAAATGTAGGTCTGAGTGCAGAAAAAAGGAAATCTGACATCAAATTAGCTTCAATTGGGTTCTAGTCTACGGATTAGCAGGACTTCAAACTTATTAGAAATGGAAGGCGCTTGAAAAAAAGTATTTCATAAAATTTCTGTTGTTTCATGTTCGTGTAACAAAACAGAAAGCCTCCCATGACTAATAGTGATACCAGGCAGGGGAATGCAGGATGACACGATTCCTTTCATCCAACAAAGCTCAAAATGAACAAAGACAAACCAATGCTCAGATGCAAGTATTTGCTACGAAAGCAGTTTTGACTAAGTAATGTTGAGTTACCTTTATTGTTATTGGTGCAGGCTGGGGATATTGAAAACATTACTTAATTTGTGCAACAAAAAGACATGTTAAATAGTAAAAAAAAAAAAAATCAATGTCTTTCACCTCCTTTGCCTTGTAAGCTACAATGTGTGTCTACATGAAGCTTGTATGTGAGTCAGCTCTTTATTATGTGAGTCATTGTTTGAGTAAATCAGAACAGAAGGCAAATTGAGGAGTGAGAGGAGAGTCTGTATGTACCAGACATGAATATGTAGCAAAGGAGAATCTTCTTTAATCAAAATATTGAGGAATAAATCAAACGGAAGGAGAAGAACTTTAGGGGGTTAAATACAAAGGGTTTTATTTAAATGGGAAAGAGGTAGTTAATGCAGCACAAGGTGCAATAATCTACACCAGGGAAATAAACTGAAAACTAGGAACACACAATTTTGAGGCACTTTACATGGAACAGTTTCCTCCAGTGATGACCACGGTTATTATAGTTTTTATTTTCATTTCATTTTTCAATTGTTTGTTTTTTATTTCAGTTTAGTTTTAGTTAGTTTAACACATGATTAGGTAGTTTTAGTTTAGCTAGTTTTTATTTAGTTTTGGTCTTAGTTTTAGTTTTTCAGGTATTAGGAGGTAAGCCTTGATTTTTAGAAGCTGAAAAGGATGAAATAATGAATGACACTTAGGTAAGGTTTGCTGTAGTGCGTTTGTCTGACTGTGAGCTTACATTAGCTGTCTCCTGCTTCTCTGTGAGAGGTTCGAATGTGGACTTTCACATTAGTGGGATATTTTCGTTTTAGGTGTATCCCACAAATATTCCCATCACTCTTTTACACTTTTACTTTTATCTACTGGTAGTCAAAATATTCCCATATTGGGCTGTGACGTTTTCTGCCTGGAACTTCTTCTTCTTCTTTCTAGAAAATTGTAACTTGCGCGTCAAGCATCTTCTTCTTGTGAGTTATGCAACAACCGGCATCTGCTATGCTGCCACCTTCTGGAGCCAGCCCGTTATCTCAAGAAGTCAAACTGAACAGGACAGTAAAAATTGACGGAGAAAATGAAACGACAACGAAAACAAAGCTGATTATATCTGCATATCTATATCTGTTTAGTTTTGGTTAGTTTTGCATTGTTCATTGTAGTTTTTATTTAGTAAGTCATTTTTATTTCAGTTCACTTAATTACTTTTTCACTGATAGTTTTAGTTTTAGTCTTAGTTTTGGTTAACTATAATAACCCTGGTGATGACTGGGTAAAATAAAGGGAACAAAACAGGGCATCTCCCCCACTGTAGAGGGACTTACTCTGAACTGAGGAGGTGGGAGTCTGCCTCGATTCAGACATCTGTGAGGAACGGCTCTTAGAGCTCAAGATACCGCTTACTAAGCTGCCCAGACGAAGGGCTGTCAGAGGTTGCATGGGTGGATGTCAAGTGTGTGTGTTGAGTGGGGGATGTGACAGAAATCAAGGTTGTTTAAGGCGTTTGTATGCATTGACAAATGTAGGAGGATTGTGTGGGAAAATTGATATTTTTGACAAAACAGAAGAAAGGAAAGAAAGAAAGAAAAAGAAATGTAAAAAGAAGAAATATTTAGTGATAACAATAAAAAAAACTATGCAAAACTGAAAAAGCAAGCTGTGTTAAGCAATTTCTGGAACAATGTTGGACATAAATCTGAGAAACACAAGGCTGCGAGACAGGGTACGACAGAAAAATAACAGGGGGGTCTGCATGGTGTAAGAGAAGCTGACAGGCAGCAGGATGGCACAGTGGTTAATTTGCTGTGCACTTTTACCGTGTTTTAATACACAATGAAGAAAAACATGCAAAAGTGTGATCAGTCTAGCTGGAAAAGGTGAGGACGGACTGCTGAAACCATACAGTATGTTTGATAACTGTAGGTAAGAGGAAAAAAACCTTGAGTTTCCCTACCTTTAACATCTTCATCTTCTATGGTGGTGTTCGCACTCTCAATAGACTCCTTAAGAATGACAACATACATATTTTAGGGTTTGGTATAGAGTACAGTATGTATGCATGACTACAAGAGCATAATTTATGTTGCCAGCTGGACGAACATTTTCAAATAAAATGCTCTTGCAAACTCAGATTTAACATATACAATGATTTAAATATAATTTAAACATTTGATTATGTAACAGTACTACAATGCTTGCATATTTATATTATTAATTCTTATTCCTAAAAGAGAAAATTTTGTTTAAATTTTAAAATATTGTAATACCTTGTTTCCATCCACAGGATTGTGGATCACAGTCGTCTGTGGTTCCTAAAGAGAGCAAGTGAGAAATTGTGTGAAGACATGACTAGAGGAGTCCAGAAAAGGTATGGTGGCACAGAAAGACTGTTAAGAAAGTAAAGAAAATGTGCTTGTGTGTGTTGGCAGTATTTGAGTATTTGTGGGTTGAGAATTTTGCCTATGACTTATTTTGGCCTCATTTTGAACTATCTGTCTTATTTCTATAAATCTATACATTGCATATATATATATATATATAATCCTAACCCATATCTGATATTCATTTTTTTGAATGACCTTCATTGTTTTATCTTTCCTGGTGAATGGTATGACTGCTCAAAGCCTTTTTTTATGTGTCTGCTTTTATTTTATCAGTCCTCAGCAGTGTCCTGCCTCGGTAATCTGATGTCTTGGATTTTGTAGAATCGATCCTGATGACCAGCTCAGTCCTTCTAAACACTCATCCAGATTACACTAGATTATAACATCAGCTGTGTGTGTGTGTGTGTGTGTGTGTGTGTGTGTGTGTGTTTGTGTGTGTGTGTGTGTGTGTGTGTGTGTGTGTGTGTGTGTGTGTGTGTGTGTGTGTGCGTGCGTGTGTGTGTGTCAGAGAGAGCACATGGATACAGAAGAGATGATGGAGAAAGGAGGATAGAGAGAGAAAGAGAAATAGATGTCATGTGCCTATGTCCAGTGTAATCAACTTGACAGAAAATGGGAGGAGAGAAACCCTTTGACATCATGCAGAGCAGCAGTCATGTGGTCTGACATCGACGGCCAGTCAGCAGACACCATGCACAAGCCAATCAATGATAGCCAAACCACTTGGGAATGTAGCATCATAATGAACCTAGAAGCCAACATCCTCACACTCCATCCATGCACAGACAAACCATTTTAGCAGTAATCTCTTAACTACACATCCTCTGATGGCTACTACAAGAAATGTACTATCAAATGCAACACTGACAGCGGTATAGTATATTTCATGACATGGTAGGAGCACATGCATGGTGAAGGTGTGTAAGGAGGAAGAGAGGAGGGGTTCTTGCAGAGAATAGGGGGACAAAGAGCCGAGGGTTTGAGGTAAAGGTTGTCCCTAACTACAGATTTAAAACCATACTAGTCGAATCCTGATCCAAACATACATAAAGGCTTATTGTTTCAGCCTGACATTAATACTATACAGATCCAGCAAATCCAAACTGGCCAAGCTCTATATGCCTCATGCATGGTCTCGTAATTCAGATGAATGAAAGAACACATCAATCTGAATTATAAATACATTATCTTTCATGGTTAGCGGTATATAATGTGCTGGAGCTGGACATGCTGTGCAGTCACAAAAGCTTTTACATAATATTTCATTCAGGGATAGCCTAAAGTTAGTACCCATGATCTATTCTATATTCTTATACACTGGGTTAAGAATTGAAAACTTATCAAGAAAAGCTGAGATCAAACAGGAAATGATCCAGCCCTGTGTGAAAGGGTGAACCTGTACCTCCTCCATGGTGGGGTGTGAAGTGGGGAGGTGTGGGGGGTTTTGTGGATGAATGTGTGGTGAAGATGAGTGTGTATACCAGTGCAGGGGCAGGGCCAGTGTCTTTAGGACTGGTCACTGTGTTGGCTTTGTTGTTGACCTGCAGGGGGCAGTGTAGAGGTGATATGACACACATACACACTTTCCAGACACACATGTGCACACATGTGCATGCACACACGCACAAGCTCACACACACACACACACACACACACACACACACACACACACACACACACACACACACACACACACACACACACACACACACACACATTGACTAAAGGTCCATTCATAAATGATCATCCAAACTCATGTGTCCTGAAGATCAGATGTTGCTGAGGTTCCAAAAAACCTTTCCTCATCCATTCATATCATTGTAGATATGTATCAGTCCTACCATTTACTGAGGGACAGAAATAAAGATTGAATATTCTGAAAATAAATGTTCATTCATTTCCAGTAAATGAATACACCCTGCTACTTGTTAGCTATAAGACTATGTATGTAAGTAGTTTAAAATAATTTGAATGAAGGAAATCAAAACAGAATTAAGTTATTCTGGATTCACCAGTTCAGTTAAAAAAGTTTCCCTGTACATATTTCAAAACATTTACTATGTCAAAGATCTACAACATATTTAACATTTCTCATTGAAGGCATGTCCCTTCATTTTTGACTCTACTGTCTGTGAGGACTACTACTTATTGTATTTTACTGTATTGTGTCACATGAATAAGAGATGAACTCCCTGGAATGAACCTCCCAGCGTGACATACTATAGGCCTGACTAAGACCCAAACATTGATCCATACAATGTATACAGCGGTCCAATCTCAAATCAATATTCACTTGCATGTAAAACAGTCACACTGAATTAGTCAGTCACACTCTCAACACTGTGTATGTGCTTACAGGTATGCACACAAGCACACACACACACACACACACACACACACACACACACACACACACACACACACACACACACACACACACACACACACACACACACACAAACACACACAGACACGTGAACACATGCACCTGTGCATAAAATGTTATTTTCAGATCCCCAAAAGCACAGAGAAATAGGATAGCGCACAACAGGTCTCTATAGTTAATATTACAGTATTATGGAAAATATGAGACAAGGTCCATTCAGAAAAGACAGACAGGAAATACCAATGTTTTTTTGTTTTTTTAAATGAGGATTAAAATAGAAATGTAACTCAAACAAAATCAATGTGGTCTGCTGTGTCACGAGAACAACTGTGAGATCAAGCTCATAAAATAACAACCTCTGCCCACTGCTTTGAGAGACTGTCCCTGAATGATGATGTTGTTATAAGTGCACAATGCATAATAATTATTCATAAGGCTCCTCAGACACTGAACATTCGAGCAGACTAATGCAAGAAACAAAGTGTTTTCTTCACTGTGCAAACCAACTCACCTTAACGCCGTCTGCTTTCTTGTTGAGCAAACTCTTGGCTGCTGTAGAGGGGAAAGAGACAACACTTCAGCATGAGGGTTCACAAACAGAGTCTGAAGCCTGAGGCTAAACTATCATGCAGCAAGCACATCAGTCAACTGTGCTTATCTTCAAACTCCAGGTGCAAAATCCAACTGTAACATCCATAATGCAATGCAGCTGATGATCCAAATGGCATCATTATTTATGCAATGTTGTTCTCCTGCTACATATTAATTCACATGTGAATGGCTGAATGGTGGGTAGTTCATTGAGTGTGTATTTAGCAGGTGATGAATGGGATAACCAACCTATTTCAAACCGACTCGCGCAGCATTTTTTCATTGACATTTGCACACATACACATGCACTTACCTTCTAGCAACCACATATACAATCCCACCAATTCTTCTCCCCTCTATTTCTTATGGTATAAAGACTCCAAACACTAAACTGCATTTTAAAATGCATGCTGTATCCGGGTATAAATTCCTAATCTCATATCAGCACTTTAGCAAGCGTGTTCAATATTGCTCTTTTGACTCCCAAACACCTCATCTTCATGCACATGTGATTAGCTATTAGAATAGTGAAAAGCCTAAACGTCACTACTTATTAGTTGGGCCCAACCACACCTACTTCATCCCGTCATTCCAAAAATCTTACCTCAAATGGATACCACAATCCAAAAAAAAGGAGGAAAGAATATTGAAAAAAGGAAGAAAATTATGAATAAAGAGACACAAATGCACTGCTGCATTTTATTGTAGAATGAAGAGAGAAAGCAGGCCATTAAAAGGCTGAGAAAATAGAGGTAGGTCAAATAAAATACATGCAAAAAGGTATGACAGAGAGAGAGAGTGGAAGAGCATCAGCTAAAGAAGAGAAAGATAATGAGAGATGAATCTGTTTACCAGTGGCCTCTTTGCGCCAAGATCATCTTTATTCTAAAGATGAACAGATTGATGGCATTCAAAAATAGGTTAAAAAGTATCAAACATTTGATAGCTTTACCTATTTGTAGTGCCTGTGATCTGTTTCCCCATTACTAGAGGATGAATGTTTCAATGGATGCCTAACCATACTATCTTCAACATTAAAGGCTAAGCCTCCTGTTATTTTGTTTTGTTTTTTGATGGACAGTTTTAATTCATAAGATGTGTTTGGGGGACCAGGTTTTGTATGACAGGCTGTGAGAGACATACCTGAGAAGTTTCTTGTGACCAGCAAAGTGGTCAAAATGGCTCCCTGCAGTGATAAAAGAAGGAAAGAAGGAGGGAATGATGATGAAAGTAAGGAAAGAAGAAACAGAAAGAGGAAGACTGGTTATAAGGTTATAGCAAGAGAGATGACTACAGCAAAGGGGCAACCTGAAGGTTTCAGAGAACAAGTCATCATTTTGCTAAGTTACCCTGAGAAGTCTTGAGTAAGGAAGACAGTGAGAAGGGGAAGAGAACGATGGCTGGATGGATTATTCTGCATAAATAGAAACAGAAGTTGCCAGAAGTCTCACCTTAAGTTTCCTCCTGGCATTGAATTTCTTCAGGCACTCCACAGTTTCCTGCCTGTGCATCATGGAAGCTACAGTAGACCGTTGCTACAGGAAGAAGATGAGAGGATTTTAGGATTAAGAGAGAATGAAAACATTTGGTGGGAAGAATGTATGGATGTCCATGTGTAGTCAACAATACTGTGGAGAGTTTTGTGTATTTGTAGAAGTTGGACAATATAGCGTTCTTACTACAGATGTTTATCATTATCAGTGGGTGTGCTTTTGTTTTTGCTTTGCCTCTGTATTTCTGTTTGTTACTGCATCTCTGTTTGTGTGTTACACATACACAGATCCAGGGGTGTTTGAGGGCCTCTGCGGCAGTGATGCGTTTACTGGGGTTGATGGTTAGCATCTTGTTGATCAGATCTTTGGCCTCAGGAGTTACAGTGTCCCACTCTGGGGATGGGAACTGTCAAAAACAACACATTTTCAAACACTCATTACGTTGTTAAAGCTTATAAAAATCAAAACATAGCAACACACATTTGTAATATCCCTTTTGTAGTGAGGCAAATAAGCAGAACAGGAGTGTCACTCATTTTCACTCACATGAGTGACTATCAGAGATATAACCACACTTGATATAGCCTCTGTGAGGATGTACTTAGACACAACAGTGCTTTGAGTTTACTAATGTCATCTAATGCAGGGATTCCCAACGGGGGGGGGGGGGGGGGGCCCTCAGGGGGGCGCCAAAGATCCACTGGGGGTTGTGAAGCCCTCTTGATTTTAAGGGGTGTAATACTTTTAATGTGTTAAATATATTGCGAGGATAAGGGCGTGTATAACGTGAACATTCCTCCTGCAGTATACACGGAGGTTAACTAGCAACTTGAACAGGGAGCTGATGGAGAAATGGGAAGCATCATGGAGAAGAGACTGCAGGCCTGCACAGTCCTCCTTGTGTGAGAGACAAACAGCGGTGGAGAGTTGACACAACAAGTAAACTTGGTACGTTGCTGTAAATGCAATAAGAGCTCTGTGAGTATAAAGCCAAGAAGAGTCATTTATTGATTTATCAGTGCAATATGGGTCCCTCAAGAAAAAGGTTTGGAACCAATGATCTAATGTCATCATGCTAACATGCTAAAATAGTGATAGTTACCATTACCATTTACAGTTTAGCCTGTTTGCATGCTAACATCTACTTATTTGTACTAAACACAAAGTACAGCAGAGGCTGATGGGAATGTCCTTAGTTCTGCAGATATTGAGTCAGAAACTACAGTATTATTTGTATTTAAATTGTAACATGATGAATAATTAAGGGATCACCAAAGGCAATCCATCCAATAAGTTGTTCAGCTATTTTAGTCTGGACCAAACCGACTGGACCGACGTTGCCATACCTAGAGCCAAGCAGGCGGCTTTAAAACATTCATACTCTCATAAGTGATTGTGTGTGTGTGTGTCTGTGTGTCGATATGTACAAGTACACTTACATCATAAGCCCCAGCTTTGATTTGTTGGTAGAGGCGGTGCTGGTCCTCATCCCAGAAGGGAGGATAGCCCACCAGCAGGATGTATAAAATCACACCTGGAAGGGAAGGATGTCATAAGTTCAGCACAAAACACAAAAAAACATGAAGGTGACACCTGACCAGTTCAGCCAAAGCCATAGGTCTGCTCTAGAATCAAAATCATACCAACATTGAGAGAAATCAAATGTTATTTACCACAAGCCCACATGTCCACTGGTTTCCCATATGGGTCTTTCCTTAGAACCTCTGGAGACAAGTAGCCTGGGGTGCCGGCAAAACCTGGAGGAGTGATATGGAGGGAGGGAGGAAATGTGGAATGGTAGGTGGGAGCGAGCAATTCAGTGACTAAGCTGTTTCTCAACTAACTAAATGATTGGTTGGTTGCTTGATTGGCCAACTGATTCTGGTTTAAAAATGGATGGGTGAATACTCACCAAACCATGCCTGCTGGTCCCCCTGCACCTCGATAGCCAGCCCAAAGTCAGCCAACTTGACCGCCGCCCCCTTCAGCTTACTGGCCAATAGAAGGTTCTCAGGCTGGGGGGGGCGGAGTCAAACAGGTTAGAGGTGAGAGGTCACACGCTCTGGGAACAAGCCGCCCACAGACACAGATCTAAAATCAGATTAGCCAAACCAAATCCTAATTCAAACTATTAGGGGTCAACGATGCTAAACTGCTCTTAAATCAGTGTCTGAGGCAAGTCCCTTTCTGCCACACAAAATGACAGAGTAACAGACATGTGCACGGGACCAAATCTCTACGTGACCAGGAACACTTCCACCACTGAAGCTGTGGACTTGTTCCCTCAGTCTGATGGATTCAGAAGGAGTGAATTGGTAGCGGACATGATGTGCTTGTCCACAGTTACACCAATCCACTGTTAAAATCCATAAGTGGGAACAAAGTGCACACTGCAGGGAGAAGGATACAGGGGGTGAGGTGTGGTGTAACAGGAGACACGGATGCAAAAACAAGTGACTCAGCCACATATGGGTAACGACAAACGCACGCTGCACACTAACACAGTTTATCACAATCACAAATACATGCAGGCCCCCAGCAAGCACACATGCATACACACTCTCAAACACACACATAGTCACAGGTGCAGAAAGGTCTTTGCTAACCTAGGGCCAGTTAGACACTGTGCTCAAATGAATAATACATTTTTTTAAATTTAGAGACTCTAAACACATACAGCCTGTGAGCAGTCAGTTTCAGGACAAAGACACTAACTGACAACTGGACACATCTAAAAAATAATTTACATAATGTGAATAAATGTCCCTTATTATGAAGCATCTGAAAACTTGAAAATCACCTGAGCAAAGGACGTATGTCCTAATAAAGTTGACAGATCAGAAATCTGATTAATCATCATGGTTATTTGATACAGTGGCATGTTCACAGTCCATTTGAACATATTCAAGAGAGCACTCTTGCATTCTCCTTCCTCTTTCCGCCACATAAAAATGCTCTTGGGAGGTTACAACTACCATTAGAATATTCATGACCTTGGAAAATCTTTTACATCTCAACATAATTTTTACATAATTATGCAAATGGTTATCATTCCTGAGTTTCTGGTGCATGATTGCTTCTATTCCTATCAGCGCTGTGCTACAGTCACACGCATGCACGCGCACACACACACACACACACACACACTGACACACACACACACAAAGATGCTGGCATACTCCATACAACATGGGGATAGTATTAGAGGAGGATCTTTATTCTTGACATTTGCAAGACAAGTACTGAAACAAGAGTGCTGACTAGCTCAACAAGGATGTAATGTAACAAAATACAGGATAGCTGTATTCTGAAAATAAGAGTCACAAATTTCAAAGCTGAGGTCAAGGTCAAATCATCTTCATTAACCCTTCAAAGCTTTTAGGGTCTCTACATTGAGAATGAGAGAATGTGAAAACTAGAAAAAAGTTTGTTTTTTTAAACCCCAGTGATTTCAGTTTTATTTTATAGACAAGATTACAGAAGAAGCAAAATGTGTGGATGCAAAGGGAAGGAGTATGTGGAGATTCATTGGCTCTTTCTTAACGTTGCCATCTGTTGTACAAAGTCAGGACTAATCGTGGCTGCAGCCAAGGCTGCAGTCATACAAACCTTAAGATCCCTGTGGACGATCCCATTAACATGGCAGTGATGGACACTCTCAAGGATCTGCTGTATGCAGTGGCTGGGGGTCGGAGAGTAATGTGATAAATGTAAGGGGAGGCAAGGAAGAAAAAAACAGGAAGAAAGGCAGTGAAAAAGAGAGAAGGGAGGTAATTAATTAAGAGGAAGAGTAGAGGAAACCATCCCATAACAATGTATCATATGTCTTTCTCATTAGTCACTTACATGTGATGCTGTTTTCATGAAAGATGACATGAAGTCACCTGAAGGTTAGTCTTTTTTTTTTTTTTGGTTACAGACAAACCAAAGCTTTACAATGTCTATGAAAAGAAAACACAGATACTCTTCCCCTCTGTCTCTCTCTCTCTCTCTTTCTGGGGAGGCAGTATTTCAATGTAAAGCTGGTAGTGTAAGGTAGGCTTTGTATGATTAATACTGCAGGCTATATGTCATAAATCCCCTTTATAAATAACTCTTTGAGATGCCTCAAAGACAAGGCAGTTGTATCACACCTCTGAGACGACCATATGTGAAACACACAAATATACACACACGCACACGCAGTTGTTCTCGCGGGTAACAGACAGAGATACATAATGGCTGCTGTGCTCAGCAGTGTATCTGTGTGTGTGGGTGTGTGTGCTACCTGGCATCAGCCTCACTGTAGTACTCCCTGGCCACGATGTCCTCGAACAGCTCTCCTCCTGTAACCCTGTGGCGAGACAGAGACAACATTACAGTGAACAAGCAATGTTTTTGCATATGTATGTAAGTATTCATTTTTCATGTGTATGTTTGTGTGAGTATATGATTGCACAAGAATGTGCAAATGGGTATGAGTCAGACCTGCCAACACTCCCAAAATACTCTCCTGTATTTAAAGGCCATCTCCCACTGACCTCTTGTTTAATTTTTTTCCTCCTGGGAAACTCCCATAATTTCCATGTCACTCAAACTTCTCAATCTACACAGACAATCCACACACTACACCCTCCACCCTCTGCTGCTGATTTGATTCATTGCATGCAGGTACTGCTGGTAGAGAGAGTAGGGGCTGGTTTGTCTCAGCCAGCAGCTAAGTTTACAAGAATTTTCCTAATTTTAGATAAGTGGCAAACTCAGATAAACAGTTAGACTAAATACAGACAGCTTTCGGGTTATGAGCTTATCCAGCATGCTGTGGTTGTGTAAAACATACTGGCAGTGGATTGGGACACTGTAGTAGTAGATGAAAATATTGCTTCTCTGCATGTGGAATGTTTCTTTTCTTGGCTATTGTGTGTGTGTGTGTGTGTGTGTGTGTGTGTGTGTGTGTGTGTGTGTGTGTGTGTGTGTGTGTGTGTGTGTGTGTGTGTGTGCGTGTGCGTGTGTGTGTGTGTGTGTGTGTGCGTGCGTGCGTGCATGCATGTGTGAATGTATGTGAATATCTTCAAACGTTTTGTCCCATTGGACATTCTACAAACATACCCTCACATGTGTGGGCATGTGTGTAGGTGAGTCTGTTACTCACAGATCAAACACCAGATAGTGGAAACCCTCTTCTGATATGCTGTCATGGAGCCGTACTGTAGAGGAGATTTAACAAACACATGAAACACAAACACAGGACAGAAAAGGAAAAGAGAAAGGAGTTAATACTATACTATTTAAGTCAATACTTGTTATTTGCATCTTTCTTTCTGTTGCTGTGCCTCAGAGTTTGGTTTTTGGTAATCAGATGTGTCAGAGATACTGTGACAAATTCAATATGCGACATATACAGGAATGTGAAGTATAGTCAAGTAGTAAAATGAGTTTCCAATGTATAATATATTTTACCTCCACTTAATTTGGTGATTCACGCTGTTATCAAGTGTGCTTGCATTCCGAAAATGTTCTTAGTACAGTTGTAGTTGCCATCCCCGCAATCACTGTGATTGGGGGAAACTACTAAACAACTATGACTCAAATAACCCCTATAATCAAGTTCAAATTATAGAGTGTGACTGACTATACGAAAGCCACAGGTATATAATAGGTATGTTTTCTTCCTGAAATGGGCTTGTTGCCTCAAGTTATTGAAAAAAGCAAAACATGTTGATAACCTCAGTAACAAATCTCCATTCACACGCTGTCCCATTTAGGTCAGGGAATTAGTAAATGATTCATGCATGTTTATGCTTATTGTTAATCTCTGACCTTGTTTTGGATTTAAAGATAGGAAGTTGACATTTTTTCTTTAAACCTGCATGAACTGATTGTGGCCAAATGGGGACAGCTCTGCTTTTGGTCATCAATCCATTTTTGAAGGGATATATCTGGCTTTTTAGCTGCTAAATGCTCCGCTATATACACCAGCTAGCATCTAACTGTGTCTGTTTTTCTGAAAAAAAGCTTCCTGCTGCAGAAAAAAACAACACTATGATGGTAGTGAGGGAAACAAAACAATAAAGTTGCAAGACGGGGAGTTAAACAATAAGCTGAAACTCAGGTGTCAAGTGATAATTCTTTGTAGGTTCAGCAATACAAGCAACGCTTCTCACATTACACATTGTCATTTTATATATTGTTTATTATTATATATTCTTAGAGTTTTATACATTTTAACCCGAATCCATCCAAAAGTGTAAATATGTCAAATTAGGCAGTACAATTTCAAAATTTCTTCCACGCTGATCTTTGGTTTTTAAAAAGAACAGTTCAAAATTTTGGTATTACATGTTTTCTCGCTTTCTTGCACAGAGTTAGAGAAGAAGATCGATACCACTGTCATGTTTATACACTACATATAAAGTTAGGGGGAAGCAGCTGGCTTGGCTCTGTCCGAGGGTAAAACCTCTAAAGGTCACTGATGAACACATTGTATGTTTTGTTTTTTTTAATTTAAAAAACAGTGTGTAAAAGTGTAAAATAGATGAATATCTGGTTTTATGCAGGATTATGTCACTGTTGGTTGTAGGTAACAAATCATTTGTAGCTTCTGGGCTTAAAAGTGCTGATATAATTAATTAAATAATACATTGTGGCCTGTATAATTCATTGTAGTACATTAATCACATAACCAGTCTTTTTTCTATTTAAAATGAAAATTTCTAAATGTTAAGACGTTAGATGTTCTCAAACTTCATGAGAGCAGAGTTATCTTGGAAACTGACTGGAATGGCAGCTGTGGTGCGGAACTGGTTTGAGAAATCTGAAATAATGACAGCGAAGAAAAGAAAGGGCATGTGTAGGGAGACAGGTTTTGTCAGAGGTCTCTCTCTCTCTCTCTCTCTCTCTCTCTCGCATAACTGTGTCTAGAAGATGAATAGCCATAGCTGGAATCACCAGAGACCTGAAGAAAAAATGTGTGTTTTCATTTTGTATGCCTGTGTGCTTGTGTGTGAATGTTTTTTAGATTGAGGACTCGCAGCTCACCGATGTTGGGGTGCTTCAGTAAACGGCAAATCCTCGCTTCTCTCTCCAGCTTCTGATGATCTAAAAGAAAAACATGGCACAGACATTTTATTTTTAATGCTCTTCATTATTCCCTGCTATGATTGGCTTTTTGAATCATCTAACATGAAGTTTTGAGTCAGTGGAGGACACAGCGCAGTGTTTGTGAATGTATTGTGCATGCATGTGTGTGTTGGCTTCATGTCAGTGCTGCTCTTTTCCTTATCAGAACTGAAATGCTTGACAAAAATAATGTGACCTGATATGTTCTTGGTTATGTGCCACAAACAGACAGGCAACAGTGAACAACAAACACAGTGAGCTGCCACTGTGGATTCATATTAACCTCTGGTGTCAGGGCTCAGTATGAGCTCCTACAATTGGTGTAGAGGTTTCTTTCGCTGCCCTGAAGACAAAATGAATTCACTTATTCAAAAGCGTAACCAAATTAATGTAAAGAACATGAGGTTTTTTGTTTTTTTTTACTATTAACATTTTCTTATTACAGCAGCCTGGAATCAGGGGACATGATAACACATGGTACACTGTGAGAGTAGGTGTGGATGATACAGTTGAACTCAATATCACAATATTAACAATATTTTTCCAGTACAACTGATATAATCATGATATTTCACATGTATGCAAAATCACATCATCTTAAAAATGTATTTTATATTTAGTACAATGAACTGCATTACACTGTTATATCAGACTAATCTCTTCACATAAGGGAAGATAAAACCAAAACTATGTGATACCACTGAAAGTCAGGAAAACAACATATTAAATAATCACCCAGCGCTTTATGAGAAGATAGACATTTTTAAATAATCAACTTTTGATATATCACCAAAGTAGCTATGTCACATTGCATTAGGCTAGGGCTGCAACTAATGATTATTATTAGTATTGATTAAACCGCTGATTATTTTTTTAGTTAATTATTATTAATTATTACAATTTTTAATTTATTTTTAAATTAAAATGTATATATTTGATTGAAAAATATAAATTAAAATGTCCTAAGTGTCCTATGTGATGTAAAGAAATTTCTTGTTTTTTTCCAAACTAACACTACAAAACCTGAAAATATTATATAATATAATATTATATATACATATATAATCAAGTAAGGTGATAAAGCAGTTTCTTCCCAAACCAGAAACTGGAAACATAGAAAATTCCATCTTCAGCATCCTTCTTCCAATATAACCTGCATCTCTCCTCTTCACATTTCCAAACCATCTATCTCGCTTCTCTTGCTTTGTCTCCAAACCATCCAAACCTGTCCCTATAATGCACTTAATCCTAATCCTGTCCTCTCTTCCGCACTCCATGTTACTTTAACCAGCTGACCCCAAGAATTTAAACTCATCCACCTTCACCACCTCTACTCCTTGTATCCTCACCATTCAACTATGCTCCCTCCCATTCATGTACATGTATTCCATCTTACTCCTACTGACTGTCATTCCTTTTCTATCCAGTGCTATCCTTTACCTCTCCAGGCTCTCCTCAGTTTGCTCACTGCTCTTATGGTGGCCAATACTAAAATCACCAAATTTCACAAACTAAATGCAACATAGTCTCTACAGACAAACAGTAAGGACAGCTTGCACTTGTGGTTACTGTACCTCTGCCATGTGACCACATAGAGGCTTGGATGACATGTGATCCAAGACCCCACAGAGAGCATCTTGTGAGACCAGAATCATTTTATCTGCCTTAGTGAAATAAAAAGAAATAAAAAAACAAAGTCCAGTGACTCTGATTCAGAACAAATGAGTCAAAGCAGCAGTCGTTACAATGAGTGATGCAGAACAGTGTTGAGGCGACCCATTTCAGCCTTGCCTGGGGACACACAGAGAGAGGGAGAGGAAGAAGAGCAACGGGTTCTACTTTTTTTTCTCCAAATAAAATAGGACGCCTATTTTTCAACCTTGTCTCCTTCCTCCACTATTCTGGATGCTATGGAAACTGTGGACTCAGTTCAGCTCAGAAGCAAGACCAACAGACAAACTTAGGGCTCCAGTTTAAATTATGCAAAGTGGAACTCAGTGTTTTTTCAAAGGCTGGGTAAAAATGCCAGTACCAGAACTGAACTCACTTCACTGAACAGTGAAATGAAAAACAATTTTTTTTTTAAAAATATCTTTTTGCCTTTATTAGTAAGTTAGTGGCAGAGAGGCAGACAGGAAAGAGAAGTGGGTGCGACATGTAACATGGATTTGAAACGGGGACGTTCCAGATACATTGCATGCACTGTAACCACTCAGCTACCAGGGCGCTCCATGAAAAACAAATCTAACACAGACTGTGGCTGCACTACAGTTAAAACTAAAAGTACAGGTAGAAGAGAATTTAGGGAGCGCCCTGGTGGTTGAGTGGTTAGAGCGCATGCCACATAATCACAGTGTTCCTGGTTCATATCCCGACCTATGCTGTAGGTCATTCCCCCCTGTTTCCTGTTGGCCTCTATGCCAGTCACTATATAAATAAAGGCAAAAAAAAAAGCCCAAAAAGTTGATTTAGACTGTGCCCGAGTATAGTGAGTTATATGAAGGTATGTTTGCTCCCTAAGCTATGGAGCAGGAGGTGGATGTGTGCCAGCCAGTTTGATGATCTTCCAAAATAAGTGTTCAATTATTCTCCCATGTCTCCATCCAAGTATTATACGCAATAAATCAAAATCACACACAACCTGTTCAGGTGTAGCAATGACTTAGGGCCAGACATATAATGACACTTGAGGTGTGCCTGAGGTGGAAAGATACAAAAAATGTCTATAAAGTGCGTCAGGGCCACATGTAAAGGGCAAAACTAATCACATGATACTATTAAGAAACTGAAGGGCTGGTGAAGAAGACCGTGGGAAATATCTGATAGGGGGTCTGCTTTGCAAGCTTTTGTTTGCTTGTTTTTACAAGTCTGCCATAATGCCTGTGAGAACATGCACATTTTGATTGTTTTGAGGTGTTCTGCCAGTTTAAGAGGCAAACAGGAGAGAGGCAGACCAGCATCCTGACAGGCAAAACCAGAAACAAGAGCAGCTCAGCCATTATTTCATGATAAGCAGGACCAGCTGAGCAAGGTCACTTTTCCATATCTAACTTCAGTCTTGCCAAGTAACTACACAACACATAATCCCTTTGCATCTCTCTCAGACTAACTTACAAACTATGTCTTTCCTTCAGTAAGTCAAAAAATGCATTTGATTTACTCTGTGTGCTAGTTTTTAGCACATTCATTTTATGGCTGTTTCAGATTTTTGTTTATTGTGTGCTGCATGGTACTAGTGGTTTTGTCGTGTGTGATGAATTTAAATGACACAACACATTTTTACATTTCACGCCTCAGTTTATCAATTTCTTAAATAAACTTTGGCTGACAAACCAAAAGATGAAAAGCCTATTTTACAGCTCAATATCATGTAAACTAAATACAAAATATTTTTTTGATAGCAATACCAAAAAGTAACAATGTTTTGCTATTTTATTTATATAAACAGAAACCATGCATTCATTTGAAACTGTTTATAATTTATCATCATTCTACAACAGACAAATTACTAGAAAGCATAAAGTACTCTGCTGATATAAGACTGTTTGACATTTTGATATTTAAGCCTCAACATTTCTCATATATACTCTAAAGTATATTTGGCAGCAAACAGAAGTACATTTGTTCACAACCAAAAATATGTTTGCATTTTTAGACTTTTCTTCTTTTAATAGTCCATTTAAAAATGTACAAGGATGCAATTTAGATTGGGATGTTAGTAGATTTAAAAAATATACAATAACATATTACTGTATGAACATCATCATCAACCATGTTCTGTTTCTTTTTACTTTTTTTAACATCTGTCACAAATTTAGAAACATTATATTGTGTCAAATAGCAATTCAAAATATGCATATAATGAGGAAAACAGTAAAGTAGTTGCATAATTATACTGACATGAAATTATTTTTGCTGTTTTGGACCTCAGTAGATAAACAAAATACTGGAAATACTTCATTAGATATCATAATGTAATATAATATCATTTATTATAAATCACCACAGCAAACAATGCTTTAGAGGTACATGTTTTCATCATCTTTTTCCACCCCCACTTTTCTTTCACTCTCCCTCCTCCACAGGTAGTCCACCTCCCAGCCAGCTGGACATCTGTTGTCTAGCAACTCCTGCACCAATCAGAGTGTCAGGCCTCTCCTCTCCTCTGCAGTGGAACCAGCCTTGCATGCAAATGGCTGACACTGAGAGTTCACACACAACTATTAAACTCTACAGAACTACAATCCTGTATTGCAACAGTTATTGTTAGTGCCAAGGTATGCACTGTACAAGCCCAAAAGAAAGCAGAGTGTAAACTAAACTGAATACCAAAACCATGAGATGCTTCTGTTTAAACAGTTTCTTGTGCATGACATTAAAATAGAATAAAAACAAATAAATATGTGTCATTGTCACCCTCTGCAGTCGAAAGATGTATTTGACATGACATTTAAACTTCAGCATAGGTGCTACAGTTGTTGTGGAAGATATGAGGTTACTGAAATCTCTGCAAAACTCTGAATATGTGAAAATGTGATAGTACATGATCTGTGCTGGTGAGGGAAAAACTTAAAAGGTGTGTTAATGGTCTGAATCTTTGCCTGAAAGAACTTATGATGGAAAAGAAAAACATATTTTACACCTTATACTGAACATACTTCTGCTGCAGTTGACTATGAAACCTGCCTGATTCACTTGACTGGTTAATAAAAATGCTTTACAATACTTTATCTGTGTGGGTGTGCAAGCTTGAGTCTTACTGTCACAGACACTAGAGTGAGAGTTTTTTTGCTTGTGTGGTTGAAAGTGACAGCAGCATTTCTACATAATCTGAAGCCAGTGTAATTGTGCTGACAAATGTAAAGCTACTCCAGTCAGCTGTTATCATTCAGGATGGTCTGAACCTTTCTGGCCTGATCTAAACTGCCTATCCGAGTGTCTGTCTGTCTGTCTGTATGTATGTTACTCTGTCTAGCAGTGAATTAATTACTATTAATATATTAAGTAAGACCATGATGACCATGATGGTTTGTGATTAAGACCACACTTCCAATATAATCTGTTTCCTTATGCTGAAAATATGATCTATATTTCCTTAAGCCAAGGGTTGTCTTGAGTTAGACATGTTGTTTTTTAAGTTGTTAATCTGCTAGAAACTGAAAACAAAAAAACTTGGTGGAGTAGCTCGCTCCCTCTCGATTGACAAAAAATATTATAACAATATTTCTTTGTGTCATGAAACGGTCCAACAGATCTTGATGAAATATAGTATAGTGCAGTAAACACAAGAGGCTTCTATTCTTTAAGTGATGGTGTTTACCATTTGTTTATAGCAAATCTGTGTTAGAAGTTCCTGTGACAGTACATTTTTGTGATATACTAAATACAGCACATTTGAAAGGGCAACTTTTGAATATTTTAAAAGATAAACACATATTGTTCATATGAGTACCGTTAAATGTGGAATGAAAAGGCTTTTGTGCAGGGACATCAGTGTTCAAACACTAAGTGGAAGGGTTGTGAGTCACACTGACTCCACTTCAAGCTGGTTCTGTTTTCTGAGTAAGTTATAACAGCAACAGCATTAACAACAGTTGTTAATTAGGGCCCGAGCACTGACAAGTCAGTGAGGGACCTAGGAGAGAAGGAGAGAGGAAGGACAGACGAAAGGAAGGGAGGAAAGAAGGAACAGTCAAAACAGATGGGGTCAATCTGACCTGGGAGAACGACAAAAAGGTTAGGAGTGACAAATGACCTCCTCCTAGCTGCACCTAGCCCTAGGTAAGGGCTAGGTGCCCTAGGTAAGGGCAAGGGCTAGGGTTAGGGCTAGGGTTAGGGTTAGGTCTAGGGTTAGGGCTAAGGGTTAGGCTTAGGGTTGGAGCTTGGGTTAGGGCTAGGGTTAGGGCTAAGGGTTAGAGCAAGGGTTAGGGCTAGGGTTAGGGCTATGGTTAGGGCTAGGGTTAGGGCTAAGGCTAGGGTTAGGGTTAGGGTTAGGGCTAGGGTCACTCTTAACCTTTGTGTCGTCCTCCTGGGTCAAATTGACCCCGTCTGTTTTGACTGTTCCTTCTTTCCTCCCTTCCTTCCTTTCCTTCCGTCTGTCCTTCCTCCCTCCCTCCTTCTCTCTTTTTTCCTTCCTATATCTTTCCTCCCTTCCTTCTTTCCTTCCTCCATCCCCCTTTCTTCCTTCCTTCTGTCCTTCCTTCCTCCCTCCTCTCTTTCTTTCCTTCCTCCATCCCCCTTTCTTCCTCCCTCCTTCTTTCCTTTCCTCCTTCCTTCCTTCCTTCCTTTCCTTCCTCCCTCCCTCCTTCTCTCTTTCTTTCCTCCCCCCTACCTTCCTCCTTTCCTTCTTTCCTCTGTCCTTCCTTCCTTCTTCCCTTCCTCTTTTCCTTTCTCCCTCCCTCCTTCCTTCCTTATTACCTCCGTCCTTCCTCCCTTCCCTGCGTCCTTCCTCCCTTACTTATTTTCTTTCCTCCCTTCCTTCCTCCCTCTTATCCTTCCTTCCTTCCCTCCTCCCTTCCTCCGTCCCTCCTTTACTTCCTTCTTCCTCCTTACTTCCTTTCTTTCCTCCCATCCTTCCTTTCCTCCCTTCCTTCTTTTCCTTCCTCCCTTCCTCCCTCCGTGCTTTCCTTCCTTCCCTCTTTCCTTCCTCCCTCCTTCCTCCCTTCCTTCCTTGAGGGACCTATTGCTTTTGCCAAGATTCTTATTATTATACTTCATTATTTTTCACGTTCTTATGCCGCGTGATGAATCGCATTTTTGGTGGCCTGAACATAGACATAGGTTTCAAATCATGAGCTCTTTCATCTGATACCACATTTGTCCAACAGTTTGCCCCAACAGCTCAGTAGCGCCCCCTAATGCCTTTTCCCACTTAGTATGTACTGACAAACTCTAAAACTCACCAAATTGGACACACTCGTCAAGACTAACAAATTTAATTTTTTGGTATAAGTGCAACCTTTTCAGTCGCAAGATGACTCTACAGCGCCCCCTAGAACATTAAAAGTTGAAGCCCCGCCTTCTACATACACATACATGAATGAAATTTAGGATTCATATATATCATGACCAGACGCACAAAAAAGCCTCTTGGACCCATACCCTAAGTCCAACAGGAAGTCGGCCATGTTGGATCACAGGTGCATTTTTTCGGCCATTTTCCCCATTTCCAGGCCTCGTACTGTAACGCACTCCTCCTACAGTTTTGACTACAGAGACTTCATATTCGAACTGTATCATCCTCAGACCTTGATGATGTAAACTTGACGACAGATTTTACCTACGCTATACCAGGTGGGCGTGGCAGTCGTTTGTTTGTATAAACAAACAACTCCTTATACCTCCTCCATACATTGTCGGATGTTTATACATGCAGTGCGTGAATTGTCACACCTGGTGAAGCCGTTTCATTTTCAACATCATTGGGCGTGGGTGTGGCAAGGGGTCTCCATAGCGCCTCCTAACAGCAGGTCATGTGACCAAAAACTTTGTCTGATCTTCGTGAAACTTACAGGACTCATAGCACTCATGGGTAAACCCCCAAATTAAGTTTTTCAAAATTTTCGCTTTAACAGGAAGTCGGTTATTGTGCATTTCCTGCGTCAATTTTCCGATTTTCCCACTGTGTTTAGAGGACTTTCCCGTCTTCACAGAATCACCAAACTGCCCACATAGGTTCACACTCAGGAGCACTTTAATTTGAGACCAACAGCTCAAAAGCGCCCCCTAATGCCTTTATCCATTTTGTACATTTTCACAAACTCCTACACTCACCAAATTGTACACATACGTCAACAGTCACACATATTGACTACTGACAAAGTTTGGGATTTTTAAGATGATTGAGAAGATGACTCCACAGCGCCCCCTGGAAGATTTCAAAGTTTAAGCCCCGCCTTCTACATTGACATAGAGAAATGAAATCGACAAGGCCTATGTATCATGTCCAGACGCATACCAAGTCCAACAGGAAGTCGGCCATCCAGGCTAAAATGTTCAATCTGGATGATATTTATTATTATTATAGTTTTACGCCTTTTTGACAGCCTAAACATGCCCCAAGACTCACCAAAACTTGCAATCATGTCCGATCCTGCGAAAAATTAAATATTTTAAGGATCATGGAAATGGCCGACGCAAAATGGATTAAGAGCGCCCCCTAGAAAATTAAAAAAATCAAGCCCCTCGATCCAGATTGACATAGACAAAAAAAATTCGGTAAACACATGTATCATGTCCAGACGCACAAAATAGCCTCTTGGACCCATAGCCTAAGTCCAACAGGAAGTCGGCCATCCAGGCAAAAATGCTCTGCACTGCCGCACGCACCGACGTGCACGTACGGCGCACGTTACAGTTGGGGGGAAAGCTGGGGGGTGCAAGGGCCCTTCGACACTGCTTGCAGTTTTAATTTGGTTTCTTTTTTCCTTACACTTTAATGGGTCATTTTGAAAAGTTGCTGTCAAAGTTGCATTAACTCTGCAAACTGCTGTCATCACAAGACAAATTCCAAAATTTCCAAAGTCGACCCCATATAACCCCACCTCTATTTCCCTTTCTTTCTCCCTCAACTGCTGCTAGTTTCTTTTTCAGTCAATTTCTGATGTGTCGCGTCTGCAACCGCACTGCAGCAGAGTCTAGTGCTCTATGTGTGTTTGTATTTTTATTGCCTTTAAAAATCTGCAATTTGACTTCCTGTAAGACTAATACAACCAGATTGAGAGACAGAGAATACATGGGCAGACAAAGAAAGAGAGAGGACAACAAGCAAGACACAGAGATGCAAATGGAGACAAAAACACCTGACAGAGGAAAGTATAGTCAAATATACCTCCAACAAAAAGGAGGAGGAGAAGAAGAAGAGTCAGACAGAGAGGCCAGCATGTCTGGTTCTAAACGGTTGTCACTGAACAGAGTACACTTTGAATATCCTGTCCTTGCTTGTGATGTAAGTAATGGTTGTCATCTAATTTCTCTTTCCTCAATCAGACCTACAGTACATTATATAGTATGTCATTGAATCAAGCACTCATTTCTGTGGAAGATGAAACCCAAGAAGTAATAAAGTAATATAGGTGTTGTTGGGTTGTTGTTGTTGTTTTGTTTTGTTTTGTTTGGGGGGGGGGGGGGTTGCTTCAGATATTGGTATCAAAGGTTAATGGAATTACATTTTTTCTACTTATTTGGTGTGATTTTACAAGTACACTACTCTAAGGGAAACATACATGAGTATGTACCTTGGCTTGCCATTCCTTTTTCAAGCCAAGACATGTAGACCTGCAATAAAGGACTTTACCATCAACTCTGTTGTTAAATGTTAAGTTAATTAACTGGCTGGTTACATGTCAGTGTGACCTGTATGCTACAGGCCGACTTTACACTGACTGAAGCACTTAGCTACATACATTTGTTGCTGCATTAAAAATGATGGAAAGGTTTCAACTATTTTATTTTTTATGTATTAATGTAGCAAGGTATTGTATAAGGTATGCCATTGTTCCTCCCAACCCTTATCAATGGTCATAAGCTTTGGATAATGACTGAAAGAATGAGATCGAAGGAACGAGGCTTGAGGTACATATAGTTTCTTGACAGTAGTTGCAGTTGCCATGGCAGGCAATAAAAAGCTTAACACTGGCTGACCTACTCTTTTTCACTGAGAATATAATGACAGTTATCGGGATAGCTAATACCAAAACACTTTTGAAAGTGAATTGAATTGAAAATGGCCAAAAGCCACACATTTCTCTATCGTCTCCTAAGCAAAAGAGAACCAGCACTAGCTAAGGTTAGCTTTGTACCATTCCCTGGAAAAAGGGTCCTGTGACTTCGCTAAATGTGCAATAATGGTCATGTGTCAAAGTGTCTCTGTTCAATTGATCATTTAAATAGTTTATCAAGTAAAGATACCAAAGTTTAGTTGGCTGCAGCTTGTCAAATTAACTAATTGTTCATCAATGTTACATATCATTTTAAATTATACTGTTGGCTGTTTTTACTATTTGCCAAACAAAATAAGCAGTTTAAAAACATGACCTTGGCCTCTGGCAACTCACAATGACATTATTCAATTGATCAGTTTAAACAATCAATAAACTAATCAATAATAAATATAAACCAGAAGTCCTAACTCTAATGCTCACTCAAATCCACTCACCACACACAACAGGGTGCTGGAATTGCTCTGCTCCAATTTAATTAAGAGTTTTAATTAAAAGATGTAGTGGGGTGGATGTACCATCCTCTGTGGCCAGCAGCTAAGGAGTTCTCCTCCATACTGTTCCATGCTACCCCCGCAGAACCCGGGGGTCTAATGAAACCGTCCAGGATGCTGAGACACTGTCACCCTCTGCTGGTTCCCAATAGAGGAAGAATTATGAGACTGATAACTCCCTTGCTTTCTCCATGGAAGAGAAACAAAAGGTGGCTGGTGTCAGAGATAAAACTGCCCCCATGGCATTGCTGGGAGTCTCATAATGTACGGTAATGTCTGTTTTATCTTATCCAGGGTAATTCAGGCACAAACACACATTAGACTAATATGTAATAAAGAGATTAATCTGAGAAAGGTGGTATCCAGACGTCCTAGCAAGGACACACTTACCAATAGTAAGAAACAGACACAAATGAAAATTCACCTTAAACACACAAATACAGATTTAAATGCAGCAATAAAGCCCTACTGTATGCTCTTTACGCTGATAATGATGATTAAATCAATGATGTAAGGGCTCTGTGGTGCAGCTGAAGAACATTGGCAGCACCAATGTACCAAAATACCGTACCCATATACACTGTATAAAAAAGTCTTCTTGCATATCATTTCTACTATTTATACAGGCAACAGCAGATGAAAAAAGTCATGTATCACTAACCATGTATCTCCGTGGTTACCACAGGTACTTGAATTAGCATTCACAGTCCTCACAATAAGGGGGAATAAAGACTGCCTGTTTGAGAGCACTGTATGCACACTAAAGAGTACAAACTTTGAACAGCATAAACATATGAGCCAACTATTAAAAGCATACCATTGTTGTTCTTGATACTTAAAAGGAAAATGTTCTATTTTCTACACCTACTTGAGCTACATTGTTCCTGCATCCACGCACAATGCCTTCCAGTTAAAGTGCCTTAACTTTTCATCTGTCTTTTTGTTCTATGGAAAGTAATAGCATTGAAAAATAAGAGCAAGGCGGTGCAGCTGTATTCTTAACAATAATAATAACAATAATAATAATAATAATAATAATAATAATAATAATAATAATAATAATTTATATAGCAATTCAAAATCACAGTTACAAAATTATTTACAAAAAAACAGAACACATTTTAAATATAAAAACAAACTGAAAACTATAAAAACTAAGTCCATTATAAAAACACAAATAAAGTATGCCATAAAATATAAGCTAACCTAGAAGCAATTTTGAAGTTGGTTTTTAACAGTAATTTACAAGATGAGACAGAGTTGGCCCTGGCCTCCTCAGGCAGGTCATAACAAAGTCTTAGGAAATTACAGTATTCCAATTTACTGCCTATGAAAGCATTAATGACAGTTTCTAATTTTTTGGGAGAAAAGAATGGTCTAATACTTTGAATGTTTCTGAGATGATAAAAAACAGGATTGAACAACTGAATTAACATGTTTAATTAGGGTGAGGTTTTGATTTTAAAAAATGACTACAAGGCTTCAGCAATGCTGAGATATTAAATATTGTGACCTATGATTAATATCTCTGTCTTATCAGCATTTAGCTGCAGGAAATTGTGTGACATCCATGTGTAGATCTCATTCAGGGTCACAGTTTAGTTACATCTGAGTATCGTCTGCATAAAAATGGAAACTGATATTATGACTGAGTATGAGGTAGCCTAGAGGGAGCATGTAAATGGAAAAGAGGATTGGACCTAGCACTGACCCTTGGGGCACCCCACAGTGAAAAACTGTTGTAGCTGACCTAGAATCACAATGTACAGTACTGTGATTTTTCCAAAACCAGATTGGAATTTCTCAAAAATACTATTTTCATGAATAAAAGCAAACAGTTGATAAGCTACAATCTTTTTAAACTCTTGACTATAAGTGGGAACTTAAAAATAGGCCAACATTGTCAAGATCAGAGGGATCAAGAGACAGCTTTCTTAAAACTTTTTGAACAAGAGCAATTTAAAAAAAAAAAAATTACGATAGAACCTAACAGAGAGCAGTTTAAAATGAGCAGAAAACACCTGGTGCAAGTTTTGCAACCACTGATGGATGCTAAACCAACCAATGTTCAGATCTGGTTGCCATGTTGGGACTGTCCATTTTGTCTTGGACTACACTTTTCTCCCCCCTCCTCTGTCAGGGCCCGCTGCAGCAGACAGGTATCAGCAGAAGGATAGGTACGTGACGTCACATGGAAGAGCATCTGTCACCTAGGTTACAGTTTCAGACCGCATTTAAGGCAGACTTTTGCAATTTTACCCTTTAGATGGGAACGCGACGGTGGTTTCACTTTTTTGCGTTTTTAAGCCTCAAAAACGCTGTCACCGTCTAAACGAAAGGCACATCAGATAAAATATTTTGTCGTTTTCACCCACAAGCGTTGTTGTGTAAACAGGGCCTTAGACTGCCGTGGAACTCCCATGTTGGACTGAACTCCTCTCTCCTCCTCCCTCTCTCTATTCATCTATATCCATTTACATGCATGTGCTATTAATGCATTCACTAACTTAAAGTTCTTCCCTGGAGTTCTCTGTGCTCTCTCGTCTCACAGGTAACCTTGGGGTTGTAGACGTCTGGATGACAGATTCCTGTCCTGGACCTACTACTTTCCTGTGCTAGACCTACTATTTTCAATGTGGATTTTCAATGTGCTTCGCTATCCTTTCCTTTCTCTTTAAGGATAACCTGGTATCCTTGTAGTAATGAGTCACATACAGTCAATACAAGCAGGGGAAGAGTTGTACACTGTAGTAGGTCACAGGCAGTCCGGCTAGTGAGATGATCCAAGGCCAATAGCAGAGAAACTGAGAAAAACTTTGGCAGCAGAGTTGAATTGTGTGAAATGATTTGTTTACTTTGTAGTAGCTGTAGCAGTAAGGCAAACAACCATCATGAAATAAGAAAAGATGTTGTTGACTGGAAACAGGGAGAGTGCTTTCTGAGCCAGCAATGGCCCCAAATGGGCCTGACTGCACTGATCCAGATGTACAGTTTTACACAGTGTGCTCTGTAGTCAGTTTCTTCTGGTTAGGATTAGGATTCATCAATGTTTGTCCTCCATGGAGGTTTATACCAGGAGTTGAAGTGTCTACAGAAGTTCCTCCCATTCAAAAATGAACAAACCCAGTGATTATAACCGGTATTATGCCCAATGAAACGCTGAATGCTGTTTGGCAAGCATCAGCAAGCTGAGCTACCGCAAACATTTGCTGAATTTTTTTCTCTTAAAACTTAAAATCCATATGTCCAATGACTAAAATCCTTCATTCAGTTAAAAGTGTCACTTGTGAGAGCTACATTTCCCTCAGGTTTAATAACAAAATTTGAGTCTCTATTTCCTTCTGTGCAAAATGGGAATCTGTATAGACACGCTTTGATTTTGAGGTTATGACCACCAAATCTGACTTTCCCCATTTCTGTTGTTATGTTTTCACATTTTTCTAATACTGAGTTTTGTTGCTTCAGTGCTGGAAATATATCTATTTCCATCGATCCATCAGCAAAACGGAAATGTATTGGTATCAAGAGTTTTAACGCTTATTTCAATTGAATATCTCTCAGTTTTCATATTCAACATCCGAGATTTATGTAGCTCTAATGGAAAAATAATACAATACGCATAGCCATCTGAACAACTGACTATGTTATACACAGACTGGAGTGACGACATACTGCCAGGGAGCCAGAGAAGAAGTGAGGAAGGAAGAGGAGAAGGAGGGAGGACAGTATGGGAGAGGATTGTTAGTGGGAAAGACTAAATCAAACAGATCGAAAAAGACAAAGGTTGAAAAGGACATACAATAGGCAAGAGAAAAGAGAGAAACGAGGGAGATGAAAAGATAGGACTTGCACTACTCTGTAATTAAGAATGCCCTAGCTTTCTGCAGAGTCCATTACCCTTGTTAGTCATACTGTAGGTTATTTCCGGACTGAACGATCAATCGTTTTTATATCGAAATCCTGACATTTTCAAAATGCAAAAGCTGCAATTTTGATTATAGCTTACATTATTAACAAAAATTTAAGACGTCAAATTTTTATCCAAATTTTGCCAGCTGAAACTGTCACTGAAAATTTAAACAGCTAATGAACTACAAATGAAACTCAGGACTGTTGTCTGGTTAGTGTGCTCTCTGCATATCTATTCTTTTTTATTATTATCTATTTATCAAAGAATACAACATTGGTTTTGTAATAAAACACCAATTTATATAATTTTAATGTTTGAAAATGTAGAATAAACTGTCTTCATAATGTACAAACAGACCAACAGAGTAGTGAGTCTACCTCTGTAGGGACAACATAGCATAATTTTCAGACAGGTACTGCAGTAAGTTAATTATTAAGCATAAATTACTGGCAGGTTATGTATTAGAACTTCAGTGATTAGTCAATTAATTATTTACAGAAAATAATACCAATGCTAATACTAATACTATTTAGATCATTATCAAAATGGTCAGAAAAGTTGCAATCAGATATTTTCCCTTCATTGCTCAACCTATACATCGGTTCTTGGAATATCTTAATTACACTTACTCAGTCATACACAGAGATAAATGCACATAAACACTCTAAAATTTCAGGTTCAGCTTAATGTGTTTTCCTCCCACCCTGGGTCCAGTGGGCGAGACAGGTGAGCATCGAATGAAACCAAAAACCTGTCTCCTTTCAGAAAATGGAATATTTTCAATACTGTGTGTGTTTGTGCGACAGAAAGAGATAGCAACACCAAAAGTGAGAGAATGACCAACATTTATTTTTAGCCTTCAAGCACTCAGTGAGTCATGTGATCCCCCTTCTTCCCACTGATCCCTCCTTCCCTTCCTTTCCTCCTGTTTTTCTGACTCTCTCTCTCTCTCACAATCTTTCTCTCCTCTCCTCTCTCCTCCTCTCCTTCCTTCCTTTCACTTCAGAGGAGGTGAAACAGAGTGATGAAGACAATAAGAGATGTACAGGAGGAACGTTATACAAAATATGTACACACACACACACACACACACAAATATATATATATATATATATATATATGTCTGAGGCAGACTGAGGCTCTTCTCTGTTACTATGAAAACCCAAATTTAGTATATTTTGTAGTCTTTTTCAGCCCTATATCTACACCCCGTTTTCTCATCACTGTGTCACTCTCACAATGCAATGCAATATTTACACAGTGAGACAAACGGGCCTTTTTAAAAATTCAAAACAGGTTTATTGCAATGGATTCCACAATGCACCACACACATAACCAGATGAGGGATTACAAACACACACAAACACACTGCACATCACAAGCAAATACAAAGTGACAAAAGATAGCAGACAGAGTCCTAGTGACAGGACACAGATGCACGCATGAGGGGAGAGGACAAATCTTCAACTGCTGTGAGGAATATGGCATGTGCGCAGGCACACACACACACACACACACACACACTTTAGTGTTGACTTGCTGTCCCTCTCTCTCTCCCTCTGCTTCCTATCCTTTATTTCCTCTCTCTTTCCACTGCTACCACTCATTCATTGACTCATCTGCTGCTCTTAATGAAATGCTGCATAATCAGGATTGCAGATTGCCAGACTATGGCTGGTCCTATAGGCCCTCTACATGTGTGTGCATGCATAACCAGAAACACACACACACACACACACACACACACACACACACACACGCACACGCACACGCACACACACACACACACACACACACACACACACACACACACACAGGGCTCTGATCTGCCTACATTTCAGCCACCAATCCTATCCTAAACCCCTTTCAATCATATATACTCACACACACACATATACTTGCATAGGCAAACATGCACACAGTGATGGAGTGGGGCTGAGGAGAGGTCATGATCCTGCCAGAGAGAAGGGAGAAGGGAATCAGAGTAACAATTCTAGGGCTTATCGCGGGAAAGAGGGTAAGACCATATCTGACACGCCAGCATGCCCAGTATGTAAACCTCTACACACACACACACACACACACACACACACACACACACACACACACACACACACACGCACACACACACACACGCACACACACACACACACACACACACACTGTCTTTCTCTCTTTCCTCTGTGTGTGTGTGTGTGTGTGTGTGTGTGTGTGTGTGTGTGTGTGTGTGTGTGTAGAGGTGGTGAGATAACCCTTTGCAGTATTTTTGGAAAATCTATCCCAGTGTGTGAAGAGGGAGAAGGTAAAGGATTGGTGAGGAAAGAGAGAAGAAATCCTTAAGCAAAGACACGCAGCATGAAGGGAGCAACGAAAAGGAGAGATAGGCAATGGAGGGATGGAGGGATGGAGGAATGAAGGCTGGGATAGATGGTGAGGTATTAGTATAAGAGAAAATGTGCAGGAAGAAGGGGTCGGGTAAAAGTACCTGGTGAAAAATATGACAGTGTCTTGTAAATCACAAAAAAAAACATATAGAAGAGAGGGGAAGTAAAATGCAAAACAGGGAAGACACGTAAATGTAAAATAGCAGAGAGGATGCTAAAGACGGAGCTGCTGGAAACGAATGAAAGGTAAAATACTGCAAAGAGGGGGAGGGGTTGTGACTTAATACACACATACTACAACAGTATAACAAACCATACATTTGCATAATCATAATGAAACTATAGGAAGACGTGTACAACAACACTGATACCTTCCTGTAAATTATTATGAATTCAATCTTAATTACAGGGCTCAACTCACATCTACACCAGTCTGACGCCTTGTGTGGTAAGAATGCAGTCATTGGATATCACGGGCAGGCAACCAGTGACGAAACACGCCATTGGCTAGACAGAAGGAGGAACAGCAACAGCGAACCATCGTCATTGGTTAGTTATCATGAATATGCTGTTGGTAGTTCCTGGGTCATGCGTGTGCTTGCATGTGCATGTATGAGTGTGTGTGTGTGTGTGTCCCAAGCCTGAGGCAACCAGGCCAGCGGCTACAATTACAGTGACGGATGTGAAAGAACTGGGTCGGCATCGCAAGAGATCTGCCCCTGTGACGACAAGACCAGCCAGAGCCCTGAATCAATACGGAACACTAGCACACTCACGGACAAACACACACACACAGACAAGGTTGTATGTGACAAATTTTTACATGGAAACCAAACAAAAACACAACAAGAAAGGAGAACATGTACCTTGCTGCACAAAAAGCTGCAGCATTTACCTTGACATATACCGTTTTCTTCTGTGCAGACACACACCCAAAAAATGTAATCAACCAAAAACCAGATATGTCTCTGTCCCTGTGTCCATGTCTGTCTTTCACTCAGATACACACAAACTCTGTAAAAGTCCCAAAGCCTGATCCAGGGCCAGCAATATTCACAGCTCATGCACATGTAACTTGGTGACACTTGGGGCATGTTTTTCTGCTTATGTGTGTATGTGTGTTGTGTGTTTCTGTACATGTATTTGTGTTTCCTACCTCTGGCAGAAAGCTTCTTGGTGTTGATGATTTTGGCAGCATACTCCTGTCCAGAAGAGATCTTCACACACCTCCTGACCACAGAGAATGCTCCCCTAAATTGAATTCACACATAGAAATGCTTATTGACTTTTTTTTTTTTAAGGCTCGAATGAGCATAACAAACAGGACTAGACTTTAGATTGATAAAGGCCTGACAGCTCTTTTTTAATCAGAAAATAACTGCAGCATATGCCAAATTACATTGCATTTGACATGTCCTGCAGTTTTATTCTGACCTCTGGTGACTAGCTTTGGAAAAAACACAAGTGTTTCAGTCTGGATGGTAGATTGAAACACTGGTTAACCCTTAGATGAATAAAACAAAAAAACAACCTGACTGACAGCCCAATGGTTTCCATAGTAACTTAGGTTGAATTAATTCAAAACAGCTCCATGAAATGGAATTTTCTAATAATAAGCCTTATTTATTGAAATATGTTTACTTTATCTACTAATTCTGCTTTATGAAACAGCCTTCATGTACCATAAAGGAGAAATTACAAACATGGCTGAGTTTAAATGTATGCTTTACAGTCAAATTTCAACATAAAATGCACAAAAGTGAATATGCAGTGGCTGTACACACCCTCATAAAAACACTCACTTGCCACACTTACAGAACACGTTGTCCTAATCACTACACAAGACCATTAACACCAACAAACGTGCCCACCAGTCAAGAATTGTTTCAGCCATGTGTTGTTCTGGTGCACATGTATGAAGATCAAAAAACTGGGTCAGCTATATTTGAGGTAGGAGAAGTGCAGAGTGCTGCATCTCTCATCTTTATGGAGCGGTCTGACTGCCTCTGCAGCCATGCAGGCCGCTTTGCTATTCAACCTCCATCTCTGTCTGTGCACGCATTTTCTTTCAAAGAGAATCTGTACTCCTCCACAGCCAGACCCTGTTTAGCTCCTGACAACATCAGAGATATAAAGAACAGTTTGAGGCACTTGGATGCAGACACTAGTAATACTAAGTTGGGAATACACATTACCTCAAATGAACCTTGTTCTACCTCTTACTGCAGGCTTGCAACTTTGGTGTTCCAATGTTACATTATTTAGTGTGCATTCAAATCAGTGTTACAATATGAGAAATAACTCAAGCTGAAGCGATGTGTACCATGGACATGTTATCTAACATCCTCTGGAGTGAGCAGCTTGCCACTAAAGCTTACCTCTAATTTATAGGGGATTTGGTAAAGAAATTATCATAGCGTAACATGTTACATAAGAATTTTACTTGACTATCCTGGATAGTTGTGAAACTGTGAACTGTTAACTGTGTCTGTTACCTGAATATGTGGCCTACATAGCACATGTGCAGTAGCTGGCAGCACAGTATAACTACTTAGGTTTTTGTATTTTGAAAATAAGATAAAGGCAAGCAAGCCAGAACAAGGTGCAATTCATCACAAATTATTTGTGATGAGGTCATTTCTGTGTTTGTCCATATTCTGCCTCAAATATGGCTGCAAAATTAGATGTATTACACTATACATGACTGGCATTGAGCATCTGATTATGTAAGCACGTACAAATTCTTGAAAAAGATTTCTGGGTAACCAACGGTCACATAAACTCACCAAGCTATATGAGGCTAAATCCATACAATTTCCAGACCTCTGTGGATTTCTTTCAAGAATTTGAGTTATAGCTTAAATGTTCGTTTTAACCCATTTACTACAATTCACAAATATGTTAAATTACAGCTCCAGTTGAAATGACGATGATGTGGCTGTATTTAAGGGTTTTTTCTACAGTTCCACTCATCTGTTGGTTTCCATTCATTTCTATATTATATTATAATAGAGAATTTTTGGTAATCCAATGCAATGTTTCAAATCAATCTGCACTTAAACCGCATAACGACTCAACAATAATTTACACTTACACAAATCTATACTGACTGGAGCTTCGATGTGATGGATGACAAAACTGAGTTGGCTAGACCAGAAATTAGTGAATAGTGAGTTCTTGGAATGGCAAGAAAAATACATCGGAAACCCGGTAACATTTAATGATTTAATTTAATTTAATCATCCAAACTCTAAAGTCAAATCTTGCATGTATGCTGATATGGTTTTTGGTGTGGCTGAATCTGATTTTATACAAACTTTATCAATAAACTGTTGCATAAAAATATCTCCTGAAATTATAGTTTTGGAATCACTGAAATATTATGAAGGTCTGGGTATTTTGTACCGGAACTGAATTGACTTTTTTTGGTCAATATCAGCTCTGTGTGTGTGTGTGTGTGTGTGTTGGGGAGGGGGAGGGGGGTATACACACTGTAAGGGATTAGGTGAGTTAAAAGCAACTCTAAAAGCAATATTGCTGCATTATTAATCTCAGATGGTGGAAGATGAACACAGCATTGGTTCATAACTGCAGGAGATGTCTTCTTCCACACTACAACCACAGGCTTCATGGGGGGGGGGGGGGGTTACAGGAGATCAGTTCCTCCAGTGAGGATGCTAAATAAGAGACACTGGGATTCAGGGAGTGCATTTCTATCTCTTACTTTGCAGACGTTTGAGACTACGTGCACTGACCATGGGGTGCTGGGCAGACTGCAGGTCAGCCAGCATATGAACACACAGATATACACACACATGAAGAAATGCAGACCTAGACCTATAAAAAAAAAAACCACACTATTATACTAATATATATCCATACTCGAGCATGCGCTCTCTCTCTCTCTCTCTCTCTCTCTCTCTCTCTCTCACTCTCGCACACACACACACACACACACACACACACGCAGGTAAAGGCGTCTCTCTCTCTCTCTCTCTCTCTCTCTCTCTCTCTCTCTCTCTCTCTCTCTCTCTCAGAGTTAGGGGTGAGGAATTCCCTGACTGTGTCTGATAATGATGACCGCAGCTCGGTGCTTGGCTGGGGAATGTGTCACCACCAACTACATGGTCTGCTGTCGCATTACCAGTGTGTATTTCTGTCACGCGGGAGGTGAGGGAGGATTTGGGGAGAGGGGGTGGGGGCTGAAACCTCGCCATTTCCAACACCACGATGCATTTCACTCTGCTTAAGTGAGCTCCTCGCCCTCCCGTGGCACCCCGAAAGGTCGAAATGCAACATCGGTAGCTGCACAGGATGGAGGCAAAATGACGACACGTTCAATTCAACATCTTCTTTCGCAAGCACTACACGTAAGCAGGCTTCAAATGCATCAGGATGCCATCGCACAGGCCTGCAAGATATATGATAGCGAATTGAACCGCCCCTGCTGAAGGTTTTATGGATACACTGTCAGCCGCGAGTACACTCACACACAAAAACGCACAAGCACAGACACACAGAGCCCGGAATCAGCGTCCTTAAGCCCAGGCGGCCTAGTACATAACATGCTGACATTTCATACAGGGATGATGCAAGATGATTAAACATGCTTCCTTACTTCCCCAGCTCCTCGAACAGCTGATATTCGTCGGTAAATCTCGTGCAGATCGTTAACGCCATCCTGAAGGAGGTGCCAAGGGGTGGAGACGCAGATAAGGTGCACTACTCACAAACGGTATCCACCACACACAGTCGTCAACGCCGCCCGGTTTTGTCTTAGAATTGCAAGCTACTCGGATGAGTATGAAATGAATGCACAACTGGAGCACATCGGCTGGTGGGATGATTTGTGCGGAAAAAAAATCAGTCTGCGGGAGAGATTGAATCAGGATGCGGGAACTTCCGGCGTTATCGATGGCTGTTTCTTTATTTTCTTCACATGCAGCAGCTTGTCACATCTCGTAGACGCAGCATTTTGTGTGCATTTCAGTGTCTCTAGTGCTTCTCCGTTCAGCGCTGCGAGTGTTGTTTCTTTGCGTGCACCAGCGCCGCACTACCGCACCTACCCCCGGCTGTGCGCTCCGCCCCTTTGCCTGCATCCTCACACAGGCCAATAACAAACAAAGGATAATGATAATAATGATGATGATAATAATAATAATAATAATAATAATAATAATAATAATAATAATGATAGCAACCATTATAATTATTTTCATGGTTACTTTATTACAGAGACATATGCATTTAATGTACCTTGAAATGAAATGCATAAATAGGACAATAAAAAAGACTGCTAGGGGCTACAAAGTGAAGAAAAGAAAAAACAGATGAAAAAACAAAACAAAACACCTTTTACTCTAATCTTGCTCCACTAACAATAGCCTATTAGTGGTAGTAATAATAGTATCGCTACTACTAGCTACTAGTAGTAAATAATATTACCTATATTATTACCTCCCATTCCTTTAAAGATGCCCTACAGCTGTATGGACTACTTGTAGCCTAATGTGTTCTGTGGCTCTGGAGAGACTTTTGTTAGGTGTGAAATAATAAGCCTCGTGATGTCATTAGTGTTACCCCTACTACACAGCATTACATGTTTTAAACAGAAAGCCTGCATCATAAACTGGGGCATGACGTTTTAAAGACATACATATTTACCAGGCAGGGTGGGTGTATTGAAAGACATTATCAAGATTCATTATAGAAATTGTATATTCCATCATTTCTGGTCTGGTTCTGGTCAGAACCTCTGCTTTCATTAAAACTCCAACTTTGGTTAGTCCCCCAACTTTATGGCACAACACTAAATTCATTTAATGTTGCTTTAAAAACTATGAAGCTCCCATTTAAAATCAAACCGACAAACAGAAATCATTGTCTTTGCTGTTGCATCATCATCTTAATAATAGTAAGATCTGCTGGGGGTAGAAGGTTATGCAAATGCAAACATGTTCATGTGATTTATGATATAATGTAAATTTACTGACAGAGAATACAACAATATTTGCATTAGACAATTACATTACAATCTCTGCATAATCTCATATTAGCAGGTTTATTTAATTATTTGTGTGCCATGGATTTAGACCCTGTGGCAAGATGGTGAGGTCATTACACCACCAGCATCGTGTGGTGTAGCGTAGCAGTGATGTAACAGGATGTGACTGTTGCTTCAGAGCATACTATAAGCATTATACGTGTGTAATAAAAATGTGAGAACAAATTTCCATTTTTGTGTTATAAAAGTCTTTAATTATTTCATGTCATTTTAAATATAAGTAACGTCTTAGGGAACATGATTTATTTCAATCATTATCCTTATCTTTTTTAACTTACTGTTGTTGGTTATTTATGATTCATTATGTTCAAATTTAAAGAATAATATTGAAGCTAACCTTAAGACGATAGGCTATGCACGCAGATATATCAGTTACTGGTAGTTGAAATTACTGATTGACACTGTAGATCGTATGATCTTTGCAATGGATACACAGCATTAAGAGCTCATTAATAATAATAATAATAATAATAATAATAATAATAATAATAACAATAATAATAATAATAATAATAAACTTTATTTATATAACACCTTTCATAAAAGGCATGTAGCTCAAAGTGCTTTACAGATAAAAATACAATAATACTGAGCGCCCTGCTGGTCAAGTGGTTAGAATGCATGCCATATAATCGTAGCGTCCCTGGTTCGAATTCCAGCCAGTGACCTATGCTGCATGTCATTCCTATCTCTCTGCTTGTTTACTGTTGGCCTCTCTGCCAGACTGTCCGAATAAAGGTATAAAAAGTCAAAAAAAGTCAAAAAAAATACAATAATACAACAACAAATAGAACAGAATACAAAATGGATATAAAATTAGACAATTAAAAAAAAGACATTCAGTAAAAAATACGTTAAAATGACATTAATTAAAACCAAATTAAATAAATGTGTTTTCAGCTGTCGTTTAAAAAAGTTCACAGAGCTTCCATCTGTTATAGCTTTGGGTAGACTATTATTATTATAATTATTATAATTTTGGAGCATAATTAAAGAATGCTGTGCTTCCTTTTTCTTATGGGCGTAATTGCGTATATTTAAAAACCCAGCTGTGGATGATCTGAGATCACATGAGGGAGAGTCTGTGATGTAGGCAGGTCCCAAACCATTCAGAGCTTTAAAAACAAGTAAAAGACCCTTAAAATCTATTCTAAAAGACACTGGGAGCCAGTGAAGTGTGGCTAAAAGCAGAGTAATATGCTAATTTTTCCTTGTTTTTGAGGCAAAACTAAATGGCAAATCATATTTATCTGACACATCATCTCCAATAGTAATAGTAATTTTCTATTTGATAAATAAGATCTAAACCACTAAAACAGTTCCAGAGAGCCCAACCCAGTTCTTAAGGTGGTCCATGAGTGTATCATGATCAATCGAGTCAAATGTTGAGCTAAGGGTCAAAAGTCGAAAATGATAATATTTAAGACAAAAAAAATTCAGCTTTCAATTTCATATAAACCTTTTTATTAATTTATAGTGGTCAACAGACGTACACAAGTGAATCCAGATAGATTTACATTTCATAAATACATAAATAAATATAATAAACTCATAATATAGAGACAAGTAAACAGTAATGCAGTCGACAGGAGCAGCCAAAATTAGAAACAAGAGTTGGCTACAACATATAGTGACAAACAAACAAGCATAGACTTGTTAATAAATAACATGTTTGATACAAACATAAATATGAATAAATTCTGTTGCACTTCTGTTGTCATTTTCAACAGTTAATTGACTATGCTGTCCTCCAGTGCTGAAATGAGTGGATCACTGGTATTTTTCTGTTTTCTTAAACAGCTCGGACTCATGAAACGGGGTCCCTTACATCATCTGTTCAGCGCCTTTTGCTGCAGAGAAAACAAACAGAAAAGAGCAATTACAATGTGTATTAAATTAACAGACATTTTCTGTTAAATAAAAGCAGAAAATGTTTTTATGTCAGTCCATCATTTAGTAACACATTATTGTGTCTCTCTGCCATTATGTGATGAACTTACTTGGACAGAATTTTCTGAATCACTTTCTTCACCCAGGGAGCCTCGGGGTCCAAGCAGACCTCTTGGCCTGTCTTTTTCAGTGTAGCACTGCAACACCAAGCAAGAGACAGAGATGCAATCAGAACATGTTCACTGTGATGAAGACAAATCTCAAAGCCCCAGCATCTTCACATTTAAGATCAGTGTCAGTTGCTAAGATGGGATGAAGACTTTGAAATTAGTTCTTACATGATCTCAGTTTCCTCGCAGTGGGAGTTAGCAGGAATCAGCTCCACCTTCTCAATGTGGCGGCCGATGGGTTTGCTCTCTGTCATGATGCAGCGGCAGTGCAGCTCCACTCCCAAGCTTCTCAGACTCATCCCTGATAACAGACAGTAAAAAATGGTCAAGTGCAATAGTGTTGATATAGATACTTTATACCTCTCCATGCAGTGAGGGGAAGAGGACAGAAGACTGTGCACAATAGTGACAGACAGAAAGGCAAACAGCATTGCCATTGCTGTTAGATTATTTAACAATATATTTAAATAATAAAATGATCTTACCTTCACTGGTGGCCAGAAGGCACAGGAGCACCATGACAGCAGTGACTGTAACTCTGCAGCTCATCATTTTGCCTTTTACAAATTCTGCAACAACTAAAATGCTAAAAGATAAGAATGGCTTTCAGAAAGCTCACAAATGAAGACTGAAGTGCAATGTAAAAGTAAAGCGAGAAAAGCAACTTTTACTTCTGCCAGTTCTCTCTTCCCTGTCTTTGCTCTGATATTTGAATGTAGTGCTGAAGTAGAGAGTTTCTCCTTTTATAGGCCATCTTCTGGAAGTGAGTCATTGCCCTGAAAGTCTTGCGCAACTTGGGACTATCTGCAGTTGAGTGGGAATTTACACAGTGAGGTGCCCTGTAAAGTATTTGACTGTTGGATTTATCAAGAGCACTTATGGGTCATCATTTGTCACAATGCAGCGTTATTACTTGGAAAAACACACCAAAGTCTGTAGGAATAATGTTGTGTTAGGAATGCTAGAGAGAAATTCTTAGTAAATCATCAAGTATTTCCTTATTGCTGAGAACAGTTAACTGCAAAATTGCTCATACATGATTATCATGATGATCTACTGACAACTGAATCACAGTTGACATATAATAAAATAAACAACTGCAGGTATACATGAATGAACAAGTGATAAATGCAGCCTTCAGGTTTTTCTAACCAAACTTCAGAAAGAGCAATTTGTTGTGCCAAGAGTTAATTCACTTAATTAACCTTGTGTTGACATGTCCCTCACATACTGGACCAACTACTTTTTATTTGGTTTTAGTAACAGTTCCCACACAATTCCCTGCATGTACTGCCATGTTGAGTTCTCAACATTGGCATTACCCAACAGTTAAAGATACCATCAGCTTTAATTTGAGTTGGTTTATGTCAATAACTGTGTGGAAGCTGTAGCCCTTTTAAAACACAGTGCCCAAAGTTTAGGGATTCAAACAGAAGTGACACATGAAAATCATTATATTTAATATTTTTTGGAAATTCCATTGCAGTCAATGATTTTCTGACGTCTTGGACCCATGGACATCAGCACATGCTTTGAATCTTCCCTGGTCTTCTCTGCAGCCACCTTCTGCTCTTGCTTGTTGTGGGATCTCTCTGCCTGTAGTCTGGTCTTCAACAAGTGGAATGAGATCAGACAATTGACTCGGCCATTGGAGGATATTCCACTGCTTCACCCTGAAAAGCTCCCTGGTTGCATTGACTGTATATTCGGGATCATTGTCCTGCTGAATGATGAAATGCTGGTTTTGATACATTTGGCTTAAAGTGAGCACACAGAATGCACCTGTACACCTCTGCATTCATTCTTTTGTTTCTGTCAACAGTGAAATTATCAATAAATGCCAGTGTGCCATTGCGAACTGCAACCTGGCCTTTCTGTTTCTGAGGCATATGAGGGGTTTGCGTCTTGTGGTGAATTTTCTGAGGTTATTACAAAGTCTTATCTTGATTGTTGCCGAGAGAACATGTACACCTTCATCCTGGAGAACATTGTTGACTTGCTGTGCAATCATAAAGGACTTTTTCTTCACCATGCAAATTATTTTCTGCTTACCTCAGTGTACCAGTTAATTTGCCATTTTTAAGTTTTCCTCTGTGCACTTCCTTTCTAAGAATGTACCCAATAGTTTATTTTGGCAAACCACCCAACCATGCCTTTGATATCTCTCTGATAGATCTTTTTTTTTTTTCTTTTGCGCCTCATTATCTTCGTCACTTGGTCACCTGTTATTTCCTCATATATAAAGACAACTCCATCTCAAACCAAATGGCAACTCTCAATTGACTAAATGGCAACTCTCAATTGACTTGCTGTATATTGACGACTCATGCTTGTTACATTCCTAAAAGATCAGGCAGTGTGCCAAAAACATTAATATAACAGAATATTGATGCAACTTCAACAAGCTCAAACAGACATCTGTCCACAGTCATCACGTCATTCTCGTCACATTCACAAAGCAGAAGGAGGTATGGGGCAACGTCTTTCATGGGATTCAATCTTGCGGTATTTGACACATTCATGACTTCAGTTCTTTCCTCACTTGAACAATACGTGCTGACTGAAAGTTTGGAAAGAAGTCAATATAATGTCTGATAAAAGTCAAACAAGTACTAATTCTTTATTGAATACTGGAACAAAATATGGCAAATCTCATCTAGAACCATTTATATGTATGTTTCTTTATTGCACATAAAGAAAAAAATACATAAGAAAACAATAATTAACAAAAGAGAAATGAGAAGAAGGATCCAATAAAACCCATAAGGGCTTGTTGGGTGTACAACATACACATTTAAGGGTAAAGACATACAGGCAAATGCATACAAAAGCTCAACAAAAACATAAAAAGCTAAGGTGCTACAATTTTAACAAAAAACTTACCGATGCATAGGATATGATATTGAGAGTGGTTATGATGCTGCATTACTTAATTGATCCAGGAAGAAGAATATGGTTAATTTCTTAAATACTTTTAGACTGGTGGAAATTCTATTATGAACTGGTAATTGGTTCCAACAGAAGAGACCTCTGAATGTTATTGAACATTCAGGAAAAGGCCTGGTAAAGGTGGGGTGGAGATGATTCGCTAACCTTGTATTGTTATTATGGATTTGGAAGTTAAAGTGAAATACATTTGTTTCTCTTCAACCATTTATTTCCATTTCCACTTAACAAAGGAATTGAAACCAGATGAACATGGTAGAAAATAACATGACTGGTAGCACCTGACCAACATAAATCAGGATCACATGATCACATTTTTCTACTGTATTGGTATTCCCCAAAAATATCTGTGGTACAGTGTCAGATGATTTTTAGAAATTGAAAGTACGAAAAGAGAGAAGTGCTTAGGATTTGTGTACATGCATGGCATTTCCTTATTTTATTTACATCAATTTGTTTATCAGTTTATTTGTGTAACAATTGCAATGGTAGGCGCAAGTCATGAACACATTCATTGCTGTTACTGTACTGATATGCAAGATTTCATTTTCTAGAGCAGGATCAATTTCATACACACATATAGTTATATTTCCATCACCTCAGTGGACAAATCATAAAAAGTGATTGTGTAAGTAGATTCATGTCCCCACAACATGGGTGATACTTGATACAAACACACACTCATGCACAATAGGGGAAACAGGCTCTGTATCTTGATGAGATCACAGGAAGTATGATGAAATGTCTTTGGACGGCATTATACAAAGATGTTAGGATATTCCAAAACTTCCCCTTAACCCCAGCTTAAACTTTCCTTGTTGCTGAGCAGACAATTATTGAAATATGATAAACATGTTAAACACAGACTAAAATCTGGTCGTGTCATAATCATGGTTTATCATTTAATTTAATGTTAAATCTTAAAGGAAATTAAAGCCGCAAGCGGCGATGGCGGGCCCTCGCTCACCCATGCCACCGCGGGGCCTGAGGCATGGCGGGGCTGTGGCGTGAAGCAGAAAGTGAGAAAAAACCTGGAAGGAGGCCAAAAATGTTTCGTTCATCCAGTAGGGGGCAGTCACAGGTAGTTACACATATGGTCTGGTGTGGTCTGGTGTGTTCAGGGCGGCCACTCATCAGTCATGTGAAGTTTGGAGTGAATTGGACAAAGCATGAAGGAGTTATGAGAGGTTGATGGCTCATCCACCAGGGGGCAGTCAGCACATGTGGTGTGGTGCGTTCAGGGGCGGCCCCTCATCACTCATGTGAAGTTTGGAGTGAATCGGACAAAGCAAGAGGGAGTTATGAGCATTTGATGGTTCATCCACCAGGGGGCAGTAATGGGATGCGTGCAGGTGTGTTCAAGGTCCCTCATCACACATGTGAAGTTTCGTGGAAATCGGATGCAAAAAATGGCACTTCCTGTTTCCACTAGGGGGCGACATGAGCGACACCCCTATCAGATGGAAGAGGTCTCCACCCTGGACCTGTGTATCAATTTTCATGATGATACGTGTTCAATAAAGCCATCAAAAAGCCAAACGTATTTTCATGGCGAGGAATTGATGGTAGCCACGCCCCCACAGGGACGCCATTACTCGTAGCTTCACAGTGTTCATAATGTAGCTTCACCAACTGGTTCTGCATGTTTTAGAAGTGGAATGAAGTTGATGGGGTCAACTATGTATTTTTCATGAATTTAAGTTCACTTCCTGTTACCACCGGGGGGCGCTATGAGTTACGTGGGAAGTTAATATATCGGGACGTTCAGGGCGGAGCCATCATCATGTCCAGCAAGTTTGAAGCTGATTGGATGAAGTATGTGGGCGTGAGAGCCACTCGTATGTACATGGCGAGCACGCCAAAGTTAGTTGAGCCCTGGCAGACACGCCCTTTGACCTACGGATGCGCAGAGCACAACTTAAGCTCAGCTAGGTCTGGAGATGTTGCGTACCTAATTTGAACTTGATCAGGCCAACGCTGTGGGAGGAGTTCATTTTAGGCGGGAAAAATCTAAACCAAAATGGCCGACTTCCTGTTGGGTTGAGGTCATGAGGTCAAGAGGCTTTTTTGCATATGTGGGTATAATACATATGTGTACCGAATTTTGTGAGCATAGGACAAAGTTAGCAAAATTCCCTATGGGCATTTTTTGACTTTGTAGGGGGCGCTATTCCGCCATTCTGTGTCGACCATGTGCGACCACCCAAAAATATCGAATTTCGGATGAGGCCGGACGTCCGTGCAAAAGTATAAGCATTTTCGCATTTGGGAAAGGGGCGAAATTGGGGCACGAAATGTCGGAAGAATAGTAATAATAATTAAAGCCGCAAGCGGCGATGGCGGGCCCTCGCTCACCCATGCCACCTCGGGGCCTGAGGCATGGCGGGGCTGTGGCGTGAAGCAGAAAGTGAGAAAAAACCTGGAAGGAGGCCAAAAATGCAATGTTTCGTTCATCCAGTAGGGGGCAGTCACAGGTAGTTACATATATGGTCTGGTGTGGTCTGGTGTGTTCAGGGCGGCCACTCATCAGTCATGTGAAGTTTGGAGTGAATTGGACAAAGCATGAAGGAGTTATGAGAGGTTGATGGTTCATCCACCAGGGGGCAGTAGAGTGTAACAAAACACAAGCGGTTGCGTTCAGGGTGGGACAGTGATTACACATGTGAAGTTTTGTGGAAATCGCACAATGATGATGTAAAATATGGCACTTCCTGTTTCCACTAGGGGGCGACACGAGTGAGATCGCCTATGAGCGAATGGAGACGTTGAGGTCAGCACCCTGGACCTGTGTACCAATTTTCATGATGATACGAGTTCAATAAAGCCATCAAAAAGCCAAACGTATTTTCATGGCGAGGAATTGATGGTCGCCGCGTCGCCACACGGACGCCATTACTCGTAGCTTCACAGTCTTCATAATGTAGCTTCACCAACTGGCTCTGAATGAAGTTGATGGGGCAAAGTATGTAATTTTAATGAATTTAAGTTCACTTCCTGTTACCACCGGGGGGCGCTATGAGTTACGTGGGAAGTTAATATATCGGGACGTTCAGGGCGGCGCCATCATCATGTCCAGCAAGTTTGAAGCTGATTGGATGAAGTATGTGGGCGTGAGAGCCACTCGTATGTACATGGCGAGCACGCCAAAGTTAGTTGAGCCCTGGCAGACACGCCCTTTGACCTACGGATGCACAGAGCACAACTTAAGCTCAGCTAGGTCTGGAGATGTTGCCTACCTAATTTGAACTTGATCGGGCGAATGCTGTGGGAGGAGTTAATTTTAGGCGGGAAAAATCAAAACCAAAATGGCCGACTTCCTGTTGGGTTGAGGTCATGAGGTCAAGAGGCTTTTTTGCATATGTGGGTATAATACATATGTGTACCGAATTTTGTGAGCATAGGACAAAGTTAGCAAAATTCCCTATGGGCATTTTTTGACTTTGTAGGGGGCGCTATTCCGCCATTCTGCGTCGACCATGTGCGACCACCCAAAAATATCGAATTTCGGATGAGGCCGGACGTCCGTGCAAAAGTATAAGCATTTTCGCATTTGGGAAAGGGGCGAAATTGGGGCACGAAATGTCGGAATACTAATAATAATAATAATAAACATTACAATTTCAATAGGGCTTTCGCCAGGCGACTTGCAGTCGCCGCTCAGGCCCTAATTACAGGAAAGAGATAGCAAGTTGACAATTGGTTTGTTGGCCCACCACTTTGGTTCAGACAGAAATGGTTCAACAAATGGAGTAGATGGATTGTTTATGAAATATTTATAGAGATATGTGGTCCCATGAGGACAAGTCCTAATTATTTGGCAATCCCCTGAATTTTCCTCTAGGGGCAGGATAAGGTTTGAAGTGAAATGTCTTAACAACTGTTGATTCCCTGCCTTAATCTAGCCCCTGACAGCCGAAAACCAATGGCACTCCCATTAACTTTATCTGTGCTTTTATGTTTAGTGCTGATTTGCGTCTTAGCAAGTGTCAGTATGCAAAAACACAATATACAAAAAGTCAGGAAAATACCCAAAAACATGGCCCTTAATCATTCTATGAATCAGCATTTTGACACATTGTTATTTTCAGAATCAGTACAAGATTGCACAACTATGCATTGTGCAGCAAGGTATTGCATAGCATTTCACTTTATTGCATATGCCATATAGAGAAATAAAGTGTGGTAGTTTTAAAGTGTCATGCTGTATATTTGGTTTATAAATTTACAGCGGGGGGGGGGTAAGTATTCGATGTCAACATTGACATGTTGAAAACTTACTCTAATTCAGTGCAGCCATTCATATGACATTAGGATCATTGGTATTAAGGTTAACCCAGTAAGGCAACACAGCTAACAAAATCATACGTTCCAATAAATAAAGATACATTTGAATGACACAGGAAAACAAATTTATTGAACACACAGTAAGAGGAAAGAAGCAGGTGCACTCCACCGTCACAGTCTGTCACCTGTAAGACTCTTCTGCTTAGACAAGGCATGTTGAAGCTTGTTTGAAGTTTGCCACACAATATTTAGCCTACAGAAGCCTGTGGATTACTGGATGAATGTGGTATGGATAGACGAGATAAAAGATTAATTTCTGGCAATAACACCACGTGCCATGTTTGGTGGAAAAATGACTCTGCATATGACTCTAAAAATACTATATCTACAGGGAAGTTCAGAGGTGGAAGCATTATGGTATGGGGATGTTTCTCCTCTCGTTGTACCAGGAGAATCTAACTTTTTGAAATTGTTATTGTTGATATTCTTGAGAAAAATCTGTTGCCATTCACCAGGACGATAAGGATGAGAGTACAGGCTGTCATTCCAACAGGACAACGATCCAAAACATACTTTGACTAACTGTCAGTGTTGGGGAGTAACTAGTTACATGCAACAGCGTTATGTCATTTCATTACAAAATAAATGTAACTGTAATCCATTACAGTTATTGTGAAAAAATATGTAAATTAAAATTACTATGAAAATGTTGGTGATTACAAAGGAGGTTACATGCAGCATCTGCGATTTGGGGGCGGGCCTTAGAGGGCCAGGCCCGTCCACCAAGGTCAATGTGCCCCCCTACTGTAAGGTGACCAGATTTCTGAAATGAAAATCGGGGATATTTTCAATGCGGCGGTGAAAAATCATTAAATATTATCATTATGAAATAAAACAAGGGGACAAGTACTTTTTCATGTATTTTAATCTGCTAAAATTACACAAAAGGACCAGGTTAATAAATCAAAATATCAGCACCCACAAATATCATGTATCAGCAGCGCACAGCAGTTCCAAAAACACAAATGTAGAATAATACATGAGAAAAGTTAAGTGTCATGTGCAAAGACAGCTGCCAGACCAGTAGCTAGTAAATATTATCAAGATGTAATTAATAATAATAATTACCAAGTCAAAACATGAGTATATTAATATTATACATGACTCAGGGCATCAGCTAATCAGATGATCTGCATTTATAACTACTACAGAACAAACAAAACACAGAAGTTAGCCTAACACACACAACTATCAACCATTGATTTATTATTATTTAATTTATTATTTTTAACAGAGTCTCAGGTCCCTATGCCTTCCACCTCCCCCTCTTCCAAAACAGAGCCATGAGAGACGTGAAAACATTGTCATAATGTTAACGTCCACTGACTTTTATAACGTTACGTTAGGTCTTCAATTCAGATAAACAATCATACTTACTTTAACGTTACATCACTTCACACACACAGCCAAGTCTACTGCCAATTCACACAAAATAAATAAATTCATACACAACATACCATTTATGACCGCTGTTCTTCTTTTCCTTTCCTTTTTGCCGCCTCTAGATTGTTGTTGTTGACGCTGCTGCGTCTGGTCGTACGTCCTGATAACGTCTGTACGTCATCTTCTCTGGCGATGCGTTAAATGGCTACCGTAATAACTGGTGTTTGAGTCTGCATGCATTTTCCCCCCATTCAGTGTCAAAATCGGGGACATTTTCGGGGACAGCTTTGACCGGGGACAGGTCACCCAAAACGGGGACTGTCCCCGTACTGTACCCTACTGAGTTCTCTCCATGACATAAAAAAAAGAAAAGAAATACAGCTATAAGTGAAATTAAATCATACAGTAAGACTGAACACTGGTGCTAAACACCAATTAAAAACAAAACACCAAGTAATGATAGTTATCAATTAAAATATAAATGACATCCTGTCTAGCAAATTAAAAACAATTTATACATTACTTAAGTGGGTGGCACTATTCCTTGGTGGTAAGCAAAGGCAAGCTAACTTTCTTAATGGACATAAGAAAGTGATGTGCACGACCTGTGTCAGCAAAAAGTCACAACCGAGCTAATGATTTGGATAATATTAGTCTTACCTTGGCTACTGGTGCAGCTGACCCTGGCAGTGAGACAAGCTTCAGCCATGGAAGTAACAATAACGTTATTAATGCTCCTGAGTACACAGACGGTGCTAGAGTTAGCCAAGCTATTGCTAGCTCAGCTAGCGCTAGGCAGGCTAACTGCCTCGATCCTGATGATTTTAATATGAATGGGCAAACTCTGTCATGAACTAAGAGCGCAGAACGGGAGGACACAAATGCTCAACACAGCAGGTTCAGGCAAGAAAGGCAGGTTTATTACCAGGCAGGGTTCGGTACACGGGCAGGCAGTCAGGTAGGCAGAAGTTTCCAAATCGAGAGGCAAAATGCAGGTCAAAGGGGCAAGCAGGGTCATACACGAAAACAGGCTATGGCTTGGTCTATGATAAGAGCTGGGACGAGGACTGTGAGGTACAACGAACTGGCAACTAGACTGTGAGACACACAAGGTAAAGTACAAGAGGTAATGAGGGAAGATGGGAAACAGGTGGGGAGAACAATCAGGGAGCAGGTGTGACAGGACGGGGGAAGGGCGTGCAGGAAGTAAATCTAGAACAGAGACAGAGGGTTAGTGATTTCAAAATAAAAACAGGAAAGACAAGACATAAACATGAAATGTGCAATAGCAAACAGAAACTTGACAGACATGACAACACAAGTCAGACTGGAGAAATACCCCTCACGCATCTTTGGAACTAAAAAGAGGTCTTTCATGTCATCATGGTACCAGAATCGCGAGTGGCTTAAATATTCCGTCAAGTGGGATGCTGAATGCAGAATTTGTCGTTCTTCTCAGTCCAAATGTGATCTAGCTTTCTCTACCAAAGGCTTCACTAACTGGAAACATGCAGTGGAGGCTAACAAGGGACATTATAAACAGTGGACCTCCAAGGAACATTTGGCCTGTTTTAGCCATTGGAAAGAGAGAGAACAGCGTGTAGAGAAGAAGCTCTAGCTCCTTTTGCCTCTCGCAGGGCTCTCCGCCTTGGAAATGAAAGACCGAGGCTGACCCGGGTCTCTGTTTCCAGTAGCGCTTCTCCTCCCTCGCTGCAGCGATTATATAGGGGGAGTGGCATAACAGTTCCGGTGGAGGAGACGAGGAGGTGTTTCACATGCACTAACACGAACGAGTGGCCGGCCCGGCTTCCAAAACAAAGGCTCCAGAACAACACACACAGAGGCCGTGTGACGTAACTCTCTACTCCAGATGTCAATACACCATTAGTTGTTAACATAGCAAAAATAAAATTCCTGAAAGCTAATAAAGCTGTATTTCGCATATAGCCCCTTTAAACATATTAAATATAAATTAATTAGATAATGCTAAATCATTATGAGATAAAAAGTATTTGCTTGTAAAATGGCTCTCAGCACCTGTCAGCATTCATTATAAATCGATTCCAAATTGTATTTTATTAATTTCTATATGTACTTCCTGTATGCGGGGTGCCGGCCTAATGGGAGTCAATGCAAGCCCTCAAACTTTTGACAAGCACATGACCTGCAGCTGCTCTCTCATTGGCCTGCGTCACATTTCCCACGGGGCGCAGCTCAGTCCGCCCCGGACACGCCCACTTTTATTGGCAGCGAATTGTTGTTGTTTCATGTTTTTTAATCTACTGTGATTGGACAGTTCCGGCTGTCATTCACGCCCTCCCGTCAGCTGCTGTCACCCAAACTCCTGTTGACGGTAGTTTCAGGAGATGACGTTAAAGTGGAGCCGCGGAAATTAAAGAAGATTATTTGGTAATTTCTCTACAAAAACATAATTTCACAAGACTTTCACGCAGTTTGGACCGGACCGGCTTCAGCAGCAGCAGGTAATGGAGGAGTTGAGACCCAGAACTTCTCCCGCTGCTGTTATGATAAACGGAGCTGGCTAGCTGGATGCAGTGTGAGTTATTCCTTTTATTGCTTTATCTGTTTGCTGTTTCAAAGTGTCAGCACCGAAACGTTGTGGACAACGACAGGGGAACGAGACCTAAAACATCTCTCTGAAAAAAATCAAACAGAAAGCTGCAGCCATCGAGACAATAGCATGGAGCTAAGTTGTTTTGAGCAGACTTAGCATTGCTGAGCTCTGTCTGCAGCTGGCCACATCTGGCCACATGTGGACCTCCGCTATGCCAAGCTCCAAAAGAGGAACATAGATTCAGTCCATATCAGTGGCTGCATCCAGCAGCTCCAACAGAACATACAAAAGATCAGGTAGTAGCTGCATTCCTGTTATTAATATTGTAAAGTGTTAAAAATACTTTATAAAAGACATAACTATGAAGTATAAAAAACTTAAATGCAGGATAAGAAATGATGGAAGTCATTTTGACAATTACAGTTGATTTGGGATACATTTCATTATTAAAATAAGAAGTTACATAAGTTATGCTTAATCACAGCAGTGTATAGTGCTTAATGCGCCATCTATTGTCCTGTTTAGGTATTGCAACAACTAACAGATTTCAGTGAAATCAGGACTGAAGACACAATAACTAAAATATAGGTGGTGTCTCTTTTTAAGCATATTACCTTATTGGTAACTCTGCTTTAACTGCTGGTATCTTTAGGTGATGTGAGTGAAATGGGCATTTTATCATGTCTGGTTATAATTTTTTATTCCTCTTTCTGTGGGTCTGAGATACTATACATGGGACAAACCAGGGGACATTATAGTGTTTTGTCTTGTTTTTAGATTGGTTTTCCTTTCTTATTTTAATTTTTTTGCTGCGATATGTAGTGGTGCTACGGCTTGTTTGACACTAACCTTAGGACCACCAACAATCAAACTGCGCCCCCCAAACATTTTTGTCACCAGCCGCCACTGCTAATTACTATATAATATAGTTCAGAGACTACCTTAAAATGAAGGAAAGTGATATAATGCAAGACGTGGGGTGCCTGACGCTTGCATTGTGACCGATTTTGCGTCCGTTCACAAAATGCTAAAAGATATCAGTATGCCAGAACATATCTCTGTCTAGCAATTAATGTTGATATATATCATTGCGCAATTAAATTCGGGACCTTTTCTAGTGGGTAGGTGTAATACCTATGTATACTATACATATACTATACTGTGAGCATGGCACATAGCTCATAGAGCTCTGTATATCTCAAAGATTTTATTTTTGTATGAGAAAAAAATTTGCAGCGCACACTATGCGCGTGCATTACTTTGGGGCTAAGCCCCCCTAAACATAAAATCCTATTGACGTCCCTGCTGATCACTAATAAGCCAACATGCAAGGTTAACTTTGGCAAGAAGTTTGTACAAGCTACCTATGTGTGCAGAAATCATACTCACCTGGTTTATCATGTTTTAAGCCAAATGCTTTAGATTCCATGGTTTCACTCCTTATTTTAGTGATTAGTGTGTGTTTTGCATGTAATATAGGTTACAGCAAGCTATATTTTGTATTGTGTAAGTAACCTAGGACAGTAACATTAGTTTTTACTAGTGAGCCTAAAAGGGGCTCAGATGGTTGTGTTAGTTAAAAAAAACAAAAAAAAAAGTTAGCCTGTGGGAGCTAGTTGCTAACCTTTCACTTGCTAGCCTCAAATCACCTGCTTATCTGATATTCTTTTGTCAGCTTTGACAAAGACTTCAGATGAAGAGGGATTGCTTGTTCAGTGTGGCTACTGGAGAGGAACTGGCGGTTGCTGATACACAACTTCCTGGACAACTTTCAGCAGGTCATTTCCCAGTTAAAGACTCACTGTATCTGATATGTCATGAAAAGCTTGTTTTTATTCTGCCTGATAAGGGATATGAAGATTAGTGTTGGGAAAGTCAGGAATGAATCATACACTTGTCACCACCCAGTCTTTCTTCCTTTTTCTTTACCTTTTATGTTTGAGGTAGGCTGTGCTGCTTAAGTATCACTGTGCCTCATTGTAATGTGTACAATGGGAAATAATTAGTTTCCCCTACACTAGGGTTGTGGTTTTGATTTTCTGTATACACAACATGAAGTGTAGCGAGAACCAGGCAAAAGAAACCTCAGAGGCATTCAGTCAGCCCCTAGAGATTTTGGGAAATGACGGATTTGCACATAGCTGAAAGAGGGGTAAAAAACGGAGTGCTTTTTTCACCCTCGCACAAGGTTTGAGTTGGGGTATCTACGTGAGTGGCCTTACAGGAACTCACATTCCATTTGTGTAACAGTGTCCCTCTGACGTTAAGCATCATGCCCTGACAAGCTTGCTGGCTTCTCATAACCTACCACTATATAGTAACTCTAAATGATACTGCAAAGGGTTTCCAACTTTTATTTATATGTACAGTGCATAATCATAATTTAGCTTTACTTTTGCACAGCACATATTAACATTGAACATAATACTAAGTTTCAAACTGTCCTATTCATGTTCTTTGACAGTATTGTACATAATAGCTACATGTGTTTATACCCAGAAAAAAAGCATTGTTTTCTGCACAATTGCAGAAACACAATGGCACAGATATCAAAATTCTGACCGTTTTTATCGAAAAATGAAATTGTTTAGTTTACTGCTGCCAATAGAGCTCTTTTAAATCTAAATAACCAATGATGAGATATGCTTGGTTCCTTTGGAATAACAGGAAGGACTAGTGCTCCGACTATTGTGACTCAACTTCCAGATGATTTAAAAAAAAACTCATTTCCTTGTAATAAGTGAAGGAGGGAGAAATGAGGAGAGAAGAAAAGGGTTTACAGAGCGTACTTGACTCTCAGTTTACAGCTGCATACTAGTGAAGAGCTGAGTGTTACATATTGATAGTCTATTGACTATCTTTTTATTTAGAGCAGATATGTCTGTCATCACTATTGTGGCACTTCTGGGTTTCCTGACCATCCCTGAGGGTGAGTTTAATCTATTAATTACTGTTAAAATATAAGAATTGAATGCTTTACTGTCTTTATTGCCAGCATGCATGCACTTCTAGATTCATGTTGTGTTTTTTTGTGATCTGCATTTTGTAACCAGCAATATGATGATGTATGTGTATGTGTGTATATATACATATATACTGTATATATATACGTATATGTATGTGTATGTATCCTGTCCAGATATTGATATCATTTTCTGGCTCCTTGCAACCTCAGGTATGAGTGTGGGGGATCAAATAGTGAAACCGCGATGTCAATGCATCAAGTTGGAGAAACAGCCCATTGGACGTCTCATAGGAATGTTAGAAGTGAACCCTGCTAACTCCTACTGCAAAAACGTTGAGATTATGTAAGCCCTGAGGCCAAAGTTTAATAGTTGTTGTGTTCATTTATACTCATAAAATAGTCTTAATTCATCTGATGTAATACCAGAAGGTTTTATTGGCATTAATACTGTGTCTGACATCTCTGATATGTCTTTGATCCTGCAGTGCAACTCTTAAAAAAGATGGGAATAAGATATGTCTGGACCCTAATGCTCCTTGGGTCAAAAAAGTGCTTGACAGGAAACGAGCTGAGTAAGTACAACCTCACTGTGTGTTTGTGAATGTTGAAATCAACCTTATTTGAACAGGAGAATTATTTGTGTTTAGGTTAAACAGTTGAAAGAAACCAAACTGCTTCACCACATGATTTTATTGTTGGGATAGTGTCAACTAAAAGGGAACTGCATGGCACTGGTATGAATTGTTATTTACTCATTTGGCTCAGGTGGCAGATACTTTCAAATGTACAATTGGTACTAACAGTCACTGACACTAAATGTCCCATTCTGATTAATGAAATAAGATTATATAGGGACCATGAATTTTTAGTTAAATTGAATCTCAGTGTTTATTGCATTCCATTTCCAACCTTGGTCCTGAATTTAAAATTGTGAATATTTAAATTATGTCAACACCATATTTTGAATTCATTTAATTGTGATAAGTCAGGAAAGAAGACGCTACTGCCAATTTTATATTGTGTGTGTGTGCAAGTGAAGTGAATAACCTTTAAAACTGGTGTCTTCTTCTCTGTAGGCAGACACCTTAAAGAGCTAACCCTCTCAGGTGGAAAGAAGGAGACATATTTTAACATCACTGAAGTTCAGAGTTTCTTTTGCTTGATGGCAGAGTTTCATGAGGCAGTTACAAACCAACTTCTGAATTTCTAGAGTGTCAACAAGAAAGGAGGCATGTTGACATGAATGTACCTTTCAGATTAATATGTTAAACATCATATGATTACTTTCTTTAATAAGGCTTGTAATAGCCATTTTTGTGTCTCACCATGTAATGTTGATCACAATGGAGGACTAAGAACAACAACCAACCAAACATGGTAGTGCAGACTGCATAACAGGATGACATTCGACACAGCAGTGTACCGTCAGATAATGACTTTGTAAATAAATTGTGGTCTTATACAAACCAAGAATCTGTTCATATCCCTTTTTTTTCTCTTTTGACATTCTTATTTATTTTTATTATTTTTATTTCATTGTAATTTGTTAATGGGCAGTAATACTCAGGCAAGGCAAATCTTTTTTTGGCACATTTCAACAACAGGGTAATTCAAAGAGCTTTACATAAAACATAAAATGCATTAAGACAAAATGTAAAAGAAAAATCAGATAATATAATAAGATAAGAAATAAAATAAGATAAAACAGAATAAGACAGATACAACAGAAGACTAAAATTGTCATTGCAGTAAAAGCCTCAAAAAAGATTTAATAAAAGGCAGAGGCAAACAGAAACGTTGGTTTTAGTGAGGACTCAAGCAGTAGTATTCTGAATCAGCTGCGATTCTTAAAGGCAGGATAGAGCAGCATAAGTCATGAAAGACACATTTCATGATTTTGTTGATATATTATTTATTGTGATTTTATATAATATGTAGTGATGGGGGAAAGAATACTGTCACAGTGAGTTGTGTACAATATTTTTAAATGTTCTGTCTGGGGTCTAAACATTGTCAAGTTATTCTGCTCTTTGTGAACATTTTAAATACTCAGTGTTCTTCATATAGAGTTATGATGAACAGTGTACCTGCAGAGTCAGACTCAACACCAGTGGATATACATCGCCACCTCTTGGACAAAGGTGCATGCCATTAGGACTGTGATACTTTTTCATGGTTCTAAAGTGCATTCTTACAGAGGCGTATTGCATTCACTTGAAAAAAAATAATTTAAAAAAAGTTCTCTTTTTCTGAGTAATTCTTTCTGTTTTTTCTGCTTTTTGGAGTATTTTTTTTCTTCTGTTTTTCAGAGTAATTTTTCTCTGAATTACTTCAAAATCATGAGAGAGGCTCCTACATTTTACGTACGCCCATATTGCGACCTTTATGGTAACTGCACAGAGAAGACCAGCTTCCGGTTTTCAAATTAAAATGAGTATTAAAAGGCAATTTTGACACATTATCTGGTTGCGTTTTTTCGATTGACTTATTAGTGTAAATTATGAAGACCATTGAAAGCTAATGAAAAGAGGTGTGTCTTAACCAGCCTGTGTAGTCATGTGATCCACCACTGATTTGGAGTCATTTGGTCACATGACCTGGGAGCTATTGAGCAAAAATGCTGTCTTGATTTAAGTGAGGTAGAGTCAATTACTACCCCGAAAACGTCTTTTCTTACAGCTTAAACCTCAGGTGGGTCCCCCTGTGCCGAGTGCAGCCCGAAGCTTCCCCAGAAACCAAAACAGCCACACTGTGGCCCTACGAGGGGTCAGAAACACTCGCAGTCTGACCCTCCAACACCACACACTCTGCTATTTCAATCAATCGTTGTCAATCACATTGATTCTGATTAAGTATCCATGTTTTAGTGAAATTGTTATTTCGTTTTGGTCAATGACAATGTATGGGCTATCTTACTTTTGCCTTTGCCAATTTTCAAAATTAAAATCAAAAGGTTCTTTTATTTTGATCTCGTTAAGCACTGACATGGTCAGACAAAATTTAAAGTCAGCACTTACCCAGTCGTTATGTTGAGATCCTGCTTCGGTGACGCCAATTTGTTAGAGATTTAATTATGCAGCCCATACATCAATTGAGAGAGTAGACAGGAGTCTAGGATGTCTTGCATTGAAAAGGTTTATTTACTTGATCAAGGAGAAGTAAATGAATGATCAGTACACGTTATGTTCTGATGCTCCCCTCAATTCTGAAGTTTCTGTCCTCCGGAGATAGTCTTTAAGCCACACAGATAATGCCACAGGTTGAGCCATGCCCAAATATGGGCAGGTCCAACACATCTATAACATACAGAATTTAGTCTACTGGTCTAAAGACAAAACATTGCTTAGATGACACTCAGGACCTTTGTCCTCCATCCAACACTATATCAAACCTCTGACTCCAGTTACCTCTACCCCGTTCAGGGAAAACAGTCAAACACATATCTGACCTTGGCTGCTATGCAACACTATCAGATTGCTTCCTGTTTTCCCCAAAAGGAGCAGACTCACTGCTTACTACTATCTCAAGGGGAGACTTGTCTAACCCAAGATTTGGTGTGGCCTTGCGATGACCGCCAAGCCTAGTTTGACCCAGTGCATATTAAGGATGGAAAACACTTCCCATTTTTCAATAAATATATAATATTATTTGGATAATGATTAAGGGAGGGGAAATAGCATGCAAAAAAAAGTTCAGTGTTCAGGTTCTTTACATTTTAACAGGTGATGCAAGATTTGTGTGGCTATTTAAAACCTGTCCATTGAAGAAAAAAGAAAACATTTATTTTTTTATAGTATGAGAGCAAACAAGGACTCTGTTCAGATAAAACCATAATTGTCACGACAACACATCTTCTTTCTGTCTGTTGGCTTAAAGCAACTAGATTTGGCACTGAGTGTGTGAGCTTGGCTAGAATAAGTGAGTGTCTAATTACGAAGAAAGGGGAGATTTAGACCAAAATGTTAAAGAAAAGTGCTCAGCAGCAGTGTTCGGAAGTAACTAGTTAGGCTACATGTAACAGCGTGATGTAATTTAATTATAAAATAAATATAAATCTGTTACAGTTACTAAGAAAAACGTGTAATTAAATTACAGTTACTTATGAAAATGTTGATGATTACAAAGGGGGTTACATCTGAAGTCAGACCTTTAAGATTTTTGCTCAGGAGGAGGATTTTTTCCTCCTTTTTAAATATTTAACATGTTACTGAATACATATATTGCTGTTTTTAATTCTTCTTAAGTTATTTTCTTTTATATATTTTGTAAATAAATCATGACGTGGACCTTATTTAGAGCACATATGGGCTTAAATGGTGTCACAGTACTAATTAAGCCCATGCCAGACTTTTGACTTTTCCCTAAAATATATTATATATTATATATATTAAATATATTTTATATTCCATTTTCAAATGAGAGATAAATCTTGTTTTATATGATCTCCCCGTGAAAACCCCCTGAATTTAGATTTTGGTGGGCTTAATGGGTACACTTACATTTCCAAAGTAACCTATCCATCTCTGCTCAGCAGTGACACTACCAGGAATATGAAAGGAAAATGAGAGGCTAAACAAGTATAGAGCACAGCATCAGATGCAGCAGGTTTAAAGCACCTACCTATTTATATTCATATGTACATTAAACTGATGCACAGCAAAGCAGCGGCTTGTTTAAGGACCACCCATTTTGGGGGAAGCGGAAGATAGACCAGCGTCTTGTTGTGTGGTGCTGTCTTGCCGTAAACTAGAAGCAAACGTCTCGATGGCACATCTGCAGTTACCATGGGATGTTTTTAACTCTGGAGGCAGCGAGGGGGGGGGGGGGTTGCAGACGCAGACATGTAGTTAAGATAGCTTAGCTGCCTTGAAACATATTTTGATCTAGGTCAACTTAAGGCAAACCGGTGAAAGGTAGGTTAAGGCTTTCATTTCTGACGATGCTTTTTGTGCTTGTTGATCTGGAAGCTAGCGTTAGTTACGCAAGGTTTGCCAGTAACTACCTTTACCTTGCTAGCTAGTCATCAGTCGTAGCAAACTATCAGTACAACATCGCAGGTTTAACCCACGCATATAAACACACTGAAATTATAATAACATTTAATTTCCAACATGTCTTAGTTTGCAATGTGTGTTTTTTACTGTTACAATGCAACAAGACAGCTAGTTAACGTTATAGTTACAGCTGGCCAAGGTAGCATTGTTTATATGTCTTGATTGTATTTTATAAGCTTTGTAGTGTGTCTTCGTGTTTTTCTCTGTTATTGTTGTGTAATGTGCATGTGACATATTGTTTCCAGGTGCCTTTTCCGTCACGGTGCTCCCCAGCCGGTGTCTCTGCTGCCATGGAGGTGGGCAGCCTCCCTGTGGAGCTGTGGAGGGTTATCTTGGCCTACCTTCCTCTCCCTGACCTGGGCCGCTGCTGTCAGGTGTGCAGGGCCTGGCGGGAGCTCATCCTCTCCCTGGATAACACCCGCTGGAGACAACTCTGCCTGGGCTGCCCTGAGTGCAGACATCCCAACTGGCCCAGTCAGCCCCATCTGGAGCCCCCATCCTGGAGGGAGGCACTGAAGCAGCACGCCATGGCCACCCGCACCTGGACTCAAAATGGGCCAGAGCTCCAGTCCTCTGCATGCCTCCTCTTTTTTCGTCGCCGGAAAGACCGCAGGGTTTGGCATGTGGGACCTGGGTGTGAGTTTGAAACCCTGCGCGGAGCTCTTGGGGTGGTAGGGCCGTACGACCGTGTGGTTCTCCATCCAGGGGTGTATGAGGAGCAGGCTGAAGTGGCACTAAAGGTGCCTGTGGAGCTGGTTGGGCTGGGCAGACTAGGCGAGGTAGCCCTTCTGGTGTGTATGGACCAGCAGTGTCCAACTGCCAGGCTGTGTAATCTGGTGTTCATGCCACCCTGGTTTTCCACTGTGGTCTACAAGGTGAAGTACCAACTTGTCCAGATGGTTTCATTATACAGTAATTTCTCTAACCCTGATGGAAATGTTTTCTATTTACTCTTGTATGTTCTGATGTGCTGACTAATATTTTTTCATCTTTTCGCCTGTATAAATATTTAGCTCTAACTACTTTTCACTCTTTGCTTTGTTCCAGACGTCATGGGGTCATGTCCAACTAGACAATTGCAACTTTGAAGGGGCTCAGCTGCAAATCCGTGGCCCTGGAACTTGTCAAGCACGCTTCTGCTCCTTCTCACAGGGCAGCTCTGCTCACTTGCTGGGTGTTGTCCTCAGTTTATTGGACAGCTGTGACTTCTCAGGAAGTGACACAGCCTCTGTGTCAGTGGAAGGTCCTCCAGTTTCAGAAAGAAACTGGGCTTGTAAACATTTGGCTGGCCTGGCCAGGACATTCCCATCATGTTGTTTATTAGGAAATAATAATAGCCCTCACAGAGGCCTCCAGGCCCACTCAACTGGTGGGCCACCTGGTGTTAATGTTAAAAAGGAGCACATGAGTATAGAAGACTGGCAGAGAAGGAATGGCGTGGAAGCAGGTTGTCAGGGTACAGTGATTGAAGATGGCTGGAGTGATGGTGAACGCAGCGAGGGAGAGGAGAAGAACCCGGTGGGAGAGCGAACCAACACCAAAAATCCAGTTACTCTGGATTACAAAATTCCGTGTCATCATCATGGCCTATCCAACATGCTCAAACCACAGCCAGATGGTTCTCTGCCATCGGCCTCCTCACCTGATCCTCCATCAGTGACCCCTGAACCCCTCACCCTTCAGCAGGAATTAGACAGGGACCCAGAGGCTCAGATGTTGGCAGCATCCACTCTTGGCTGTATCGTCAGGCGCTGCCTCTTCAGGGAGGGGAAGGGTGGTGTGCACTTGTCCAATTATGGACAAGCAAGACTCGACAGCAATGTTTTCCGTGGGCTGAACTATGCTGTCCGCTGCATCCAAAACTCTACAGTAAATACGATTACATAACTTTGTCACTTGAATGTAACCTATAACATTTCAATTCCTTCTGTTCAATAAAATATAGGCTGCAAACATTTTTAGCTTATGTATTAAGTTAAGGAAGTAGCCCAGATCATTAGTAATTAAGCAGCAGTTTCTCATTCAGTTTGTTACTTGAGGTCTCTCTCTATCTCACCGTCTTCAGATAGTGATGCTGAGAAATGAGGTGTGTGAGTGCCGTGCTTCAGGCGTGTTCCTGCGTCTTTCAGCTCAGGGCCTCATTGCAGAAAACAACATCCACTCGAACGGGGAAGCAGGGCTGGACATCCGAAAAGGGGCAAACCCCATCATTGTGGTAACTGCTATTTTTAAAAATACAAACAAATGTTTAATTTCCTGAGTATAAACACATTTTACAACAAATTATTTGTTTTGAATAGCCATTCAAGAACATCAGCTGCTTAAAATTCTGTGTAAAAATTGTGAAACTCAAAGTAGTCTCATAAACTTGTTAATAATACAAGATAATAAACAAGAATCTGAAAGAATATTTGTTGCCAACTTTTAGTACTTTAGTGCTCAATTTGATATGGGATTCTTTAAGGGCTGCGCCTGTTATTTTCAGTAATAAGTAAAAATCCAGTCACTTTTAGTGTTCATTGTCCAAATTGTCCAACAGTCCAAAACGATATTCAAGTTATGATAAGTTTTGATATATCAAAAGATATTAAATAATAATATTAAAATTATACAAAAAAATGACAGTCTGAACATTTTGAAAACATTTTGAAAAGCTGTAAAAAGCAGACACTTAGCATTTTACTACTAAATTGTTAACACTGTTGCTAATAATAGCTAATACCCAATTGGTGATTCAAGAGTCAGTAGACAGTCAGGGATTCATTGTATGATAAATGGAAGCTTTGTGTAAACGAGGTGTTTATAATGAACTGGATTCATTCTTGGTGTAGAGATTCATGAAACCTCACAAATTATATAAATGTTTGCCACAACAGTAGGTACTCTATAGCGTACAGTCTGCATTTCCACATGTAATTATTGTGAGTTTGCTTGCCTTTTCATACTCTGTTTTTACATTCTCCCTCTGTCTTTTATTCCACAGTGTAACAAAATACACAGCGGTTTGCGTTCTGGGGTTGTTGTCCTTGGAAATGGAAAAGGTTCAATACGGAGTAATGTAATCTATAACAACAAAGAAGCAGGCGTGTATATTCTCTTCAGTGGTAATCCTGTGGTCAGGTGGGTAGGACTCCACTAAAAACTTTCCCAGGAATATGTAGCCCTGCTTTCCCCCTGACTTGGGTATTAATCATTGTATTCATGCCCTGACGTGTGTGAAGGCATTCATTTTCAACAGAGTTTTGTGGTTGGCTTTCAGCCAAGAGAGAAATATTAAGTCTAAATAACTTGTAAACATATCAGAGCACAGTTCAGAGGAACCAGTTTCCCATGAAACAGGTCTGTTTTTTCTTAGCACTGTCCAATATATTAAAGGTGTCGGTAATTAGTCTTAAATTGTATGAATGGATATCATCACAATTTATTCAAATGTCCATACAACCCTTAAAATCCTCTTGCTCCAAATGGAACATTTGAACAACTAGGACCCAGAGTTGATATGAACAACAGCCTATTAATTAATTAATTAATTAGCTGTGTCATCACCTTGGATTTTTGTGAAACTACATGAAATCTGTGTTTGTTCAATATTTGCTCCCTTCCTGCTTATCTCCTCTACTCACTTTCTCATAGTGGGAATCACATCTTCCAAGGCCAGGCTGCTGGGATTGCTATAAATGAGAATGGCAGAGGGATGATAACAGGTGTGTATGTTAGTGTGTCCTAGAACGTGTGGGTTCCTCATTGATATGCTACAAATGTTCCTTTTCTTACATGTAAATACATTGTAATTCCAGAGAACGTGATCAGAGAGAACCAGTGGGGGGGTGTGGACATCCGCAGAGGAGGTGACCCCATCCTGAGGAACAACTACATCTGTCACGGCTACTCAGACGGCGTGGTGGTGGGGGAGAGAGGCCGCGGACTTATCGAGGGAAACCATGTCTACTGTATGTAGTGTCAGCCTGATGATGACAGCATCTTGAATTTATCTTGACATAACAGCTGTTTGACTAAACAGCCTCTGCAAAGTCTTCCACATGAACAGATGTTTGACTTCCTCTCTTCCTCTAGGTAATAAAGGCTGTGGTGTGTGGGTTATGTCATCCAGTCTGCCGCAGCTCTTAGGAAACTACATCACCCATAACTGTATGTATGGGCTAGCAGTTTTCTGCAGGAAGGACCCGGAGAACATTGAAGCCAGGGATGGGAACTGGCCAGGGCAGGAAGGGATTGGTGGAGAAGGAAGTGGAGAAAGGAGGGGGGTAGAGGGAGAAGACAGAGAAGGGCAGGAGAACTTGAATGAGGAGGGAGAATTGTTTGCATGGGAGAGCGATCTGGACAGTGAGGATGAGCGCCACTCTGCCCGTCGCTCCATCAGCGTGGCCCTAGTGGAGAGCAACTGCATGAGCTTCAATGGAGGTAAAAAATGCACCTGCTGGGTCTAACACTAATAGTCATTCACTCCTCATGTCTAAGTGTTCTCTCCATCTTTCTGTCCCCCCTTTCTGTAGCAGTTGGCCTGTATGTGAAGAGCAGTGAGCCACTCAATGTTTTCGCAAATCTTGTGAACAGTAACCGGGGAATTGGCATTGGCGTGCTGCAGAGCAGTCAATTGACCCGTCTGGTTACAAACTGTGTTCTTGAAAATGGTCGAGGTGGTGTTACAGTGGAGAAAGACTGCAGGGTGGAGCTTCGTGGTAATGGCATTTATGAGAACTGTGGCCATGGTGTCAGTTTCAATGGTAACGGGCAGATTGTGGAGAATGATGTGGTTGGAAACCGTGGATATGGGATCCAGGTCTCTGGCAGTGCTGATATCAAGGTAAGGTGGAACAAGGTAACATTATACATTGCTCCTCACTGAACTGTTAACAAATAATTTATGTACTACTTTGTTGTTTCATCATTTTTATCTTTAGGTACTGCGCAACCGTGTCCAACCAGCACAGGGTTGTGGCATCGCCGTGCTGGGGCCAGTAAAAGGTGCTGTCCATGACAATCTGTTATTCCAAGGCCACCCTGGAAACAAAAAAACACTGCTACTTATGGATCCTGGCAATGAGAGCTGCGTGTTGCGCAACAACAATATTCTAAGGCATAATAACAGGTAACTAGGCAACCAACAGAAAATACCAGAGATTTAGAGACCATCAGTGGCTTCAGTGTCCTTCTTTCATCATCGTTCGTTTATCGTTTATCATTTGCATTGCTCCCGATTTATGTGTCAGATGTTTCCATGAAGAATTCTATTTACTCTTTCTTGTATCTCTTTGCATTTTAAAGCTGTACATCTGCTCCTCCCTGGGTTTTGGAAAATCCTCCCCCTCGTCCACTGGCCAGCTCCCCTTCTGGACTCTCCTCATCCCAATATCCTTCCCGACTTGGAATTTCCATGACAACAAGGATCAGTGCCACTGTGGAGAGTGGTTGCCACAGTGGCAGCATGTTCTGCTCGATTCTATGAAAAATGGCAAGCACTATAATGAGCGAATTTGCCGAGAGGTCAGCATCTGGTCACATTTGGTGTGATGCATACAGGACTCTTTTCCACTGTGACCTCAAAGACGATTTTCTATGACACCCTCCCATTTGGGTGGAGTCCAAGAAGAAAGAAGATGCACCAATTATAACCACTATAGTGGCCATTTACCTAACATTATATTATGATGGTACATTTTGTAAATCTGTAATCTGACTTTTTAAAATTTCATCATAAATGACAATGCACTCATCAAATTTGGACTAATGACGTGAAGCTGGAGTACAAGACATTCAAGCATTATTAGCATCATTCTACATCTTCAACAACCATTTCCACACGAAAGCTTTAACTTAATGTCCTCTTTTGAACAGACTTCATATTAACGTATAAAAGTTGCTGTAGTCTTCTTCTATTAGTGCGCTTCAGCGACTGACTGGTTAGGAAGTGCACGTTTTTAAATCCTAGCAGGAGTCAAAGCAGCTTCAACCATGTATCAAAGACAAACTATGCCTTGTTTGACTTTTTTATTCAATCAGTGATTGTAGCTAGAGAAGGAGTTGTCATAGCATAACGTGCATATGCAAAAAAAAAGAACAAAGCCAAACTCTAGCTTCTTGCCTCTTGCACGGAGCTGTTCCGTTTCCTAGTGAGTCTGTATTGTATCATATTCTCATCTTTTTTTGTTTAAGTGATGCAATTCAGCTTTCTTGGACTTCTTGTACAAAATTCAATGAGGCAAGACAAGAAATCATTCCAGACACTATCAGCACACTGCCAAGTGATAAACGACCACACAGACTCACCAGGTAATAGTCAGTTATAGAAGGAAAAAATATTTTCAGTGTGCAATATGTGATGTCTACAGATGTGCCTATACGTTTTAACCGTCTAAGCTAGATGTTTTCTGTCATCTAGAATTTGTTTACACCTCATTACTCAGATTCTTTGTATATTGCACAGCAAGCCCTAAGTAACAGCATCATGTATAATTCAAAAGTAATCACTCATCACTTTATTTGTTTACCAAATGCATTAATAAACAGTTCTTGTTTTTGTGGCATTTGGAATTTATAGTCCTCTCTTTATCCATTTCCTTCCCTCTTGCGGTGCTCAGTGCATTTTCTTGCGTTTCCTTCTCTCTGTGAACTGCTCATATTTGACCAGAGGTAGAACAAGCGAGGCATATTTGTGCTCGTCTCGCAGTTCAGCGTCGTCAGCTTTCCCCCGGCCCGACTTAGCTAGGGTCAGTCCCATCGACTTGGCAACTTCAGTCATCCTATATGAGGACATATACATCAGTTATTGTACACTGGCAGCAACACAATAATACATATACTAAAGTATAAATATAAGAATTGAGCTTCTCTCTTCTTACCTTGCCTCAGTGATTCCCAGGTCACGGTGCAGTAATGTGAGGTCAGCAGTCATGTGACCCATATGCAGCAGCAGAGCCAAGCAGTATGCTGCTAATTTTGCACGCATTGATGCCGACAACATGTTCTGGACCCTAAAAGGGGTTATTAAATGTGAGTATGTTTGTATGAAAGACTGAATAGCCAAATAAATAATCTACAGAACAACAAATATATCAATTGTATCCACTCCTCACATAAACTACGGGTTTAAGGACAGAGGTACACAGTACAGATTAAAAAAGCCCTTTGAGACAAATTTGTGATTTTGAGTGACAGAAATAATACTTTCCAGGTTATCAGCATATATACAGTAACATTTAAATTGTTTAAAAACCTGAATGTAATCATGGTTATAAAATTAAGCATTACAATGTGACCCCTACAAATATTTTCATTACAGTATATTATCTATAGGTGCAAAAGCTCAAAGCTGTCGCCATCATACCTGCCATTGTTGAAAGTCTCCACTGTGAATGTTTTTAACAGTTTGCTCTGAATGATGCGAGGGCAGCCTTCCTCCTGGCCGACTGTGGATATATATATATATAAATCACTGTAAGCGTTGGCCCCAGAGCAGATGCATATTTGACACACACGTATGATGAAGATAAAGCAGAGATGACTCACACTTGCGGGTGATGCTCCTCTGCCGTGCGAGTTGGAGGAGCAGAGAAAGGTAAAAGGCACATTGAGCCGTTTTCTCTCTGTCTTCTCCTACACTCGACATGTTCTCTAGGTGCTTCACGACAGACAGGCGCCTTAAAGAAAAAGAAAGTACAAACAAAAATTATAGGGATGTCCGATATTATCGGCCCTCCAATATTATCGGCCGATATTCACTTAAAAAGTGTAATCTCGGAAAGTATCGGTATCGGGTTTTTATAACCGATATTTGTTCTGTAGGCTTCAGCATTTCCGAGTCTGCATGAATGCAGCATGGAACGTTCACCGGGGCGCGCTTGATGACGTATAACAACAACAACACACTGTCTAACCGTGGCTAAACAGAAACGAGGTTTACCTCCTCGTTGTCATTTTCTCTGTTATGCTTTCGGCGAGTCGCTTCTGTGACGTCACTGTCAGAGTCCGGTGGGTCCTATCTGGGTCCTACTAGAGGACGTTCCTATAAAAAGGTCCTGCTTCCAGAAACGGGGCTTGTGTCTGTGGTTTGGAACTATTTCCAAGTTCTCCCTACGGATAGTAAAATTGCAATTTGCAATGGCTGCAAAGCAGCATAATAAATATGGCAGTGCCATATTGGCACTTTTTTCCATAACTTAAATTGAAGTTGTTCTCTTATTTTGCACAGACAGTGTTTACATTTGGAAAGCCATGTTGCATTTATAGATGCATTCAGTGGGGACTGACAATAAAATTAGGCATAATGTGTTAATTCCATAATAGGAGATATGTTATGTTGTTACCTAATAGTTTTGGTGTAAAAAGCCTGCAAATTTTGGTATCGGGTGATATCGGTATCGGAAATTAAGAGTTGGGGAATATCGGAATATCTGATATTGGCAGAAAAGTAAATATCGAGCATCACTAAAAAATTATGAACCCAAGCAGGCAACATGCACCTCAATAAAATGTCAGCAACTGTCATCCTACCCTCCTTCATCTTTCATTTTCTGCAGCTCTTCAGGGGTGAGTGCTGCCATCTTGGAACCAGCCTGATTCAAAGCCTCAAACTCCACTGGACTCAGGACTGTGGATATCAATAAGGAACTTGAACAAATGGACACAGTTGTAGCTTTAAACACACTTATAATATCTGATTTGAAAACTCTGTCTTGGTTGACCTTGGGCCTGTACTTTGAAGCATGATTTGGGGTTAGTGAGATAATTCCGGTTTAACTCTGGGTTTTAAATCCTATGATGGTGGTTCACTTCTTAATGGGGTACATCAACATGGTAATTTACACTGAACAGCTAACCAGCTACAGAGCAGGTTAACTTCAGGATTGGATTAAAATCTGTCAACACCTCAACCACTGACCAATCAGATCACTGGAAAAAAAGAGTCATCATTCCTACAAGATCCAGATGTGCAAACTTTCTGACTTCACAATAAAGTGACAAGTAAAAAGGAGAAATATATATTATTATAGGCCAGTAGAAACCCTTTATAGTTCGAGACTTTCTATTTCCACTATGGATTTAAAACACCATCTAACAAACACCTATAATAAACACATGATGATTTTAGCTGCATTTTAACTGTGCAAAGTTGATTTTATCCTTGGAATGATAGCTGACAGTTTGGATGGTTTTACACTTCGACTCCATCACTGCAACTCAGAATAACATGAGACAACTGTGTGATTATAATTGATAAATAAATAATAAAAACAAAAGATAATAATGCAGTCTGTTAATTGGCTCCAATAATTGTAAATGCAACATTGGGGTCAGACCTCATCAGTCATTTACTACTTTTATACTCTTTTTTTTTTTTTTTGTAGCAGAAACATTCTTTACATTACTTTAAGTTTTTTTTATATGTAACATTCAGAATGGTTCCTTTGTCACTGAATAGCAAACAATACTCTATACTTAAGTCATATATAATAATACCTTCATGTATTTTAAGCCCTAGTCTACTTTTAATATGTGGAAATGATTTGTTTCTAGAAACCATACAATTACAGGCTGTCATTTACACTTCACTTTGTTAGAAATGACTTTTTGCAGCTCATCGTTTCATCTCATATTTTATATTGGCCTACCTCATTCATGGTTTTGATGATTTAGTTTGTAATTAATAACCCCACCTCTTTCATATGAATGTGCTCGTAGTTGGAAAGGAAACCCCAGAGTTGACTGAGCAGGTTGATAGCCTGCTTAGTATCACTGGTTATCTGGACAGCCAATGTTAGGCTCAGTGAAGCTTATATCCTGGGTATGTTGAACTTGCTTCATAGTACAGGCCCCTGGTGTCAAAACTAAATGATTTAGCTTTCAGAGATGTTGTCAGCACCTAAATATCAGTAAAACAAGGGAGCTGATTAGTGACTTTAGGAAGAAAAGGGAGGAAGTTAGCTCCCTTTGGTCAAGAGGTGATTGGAGATTACCTGCATGTACATTTGGATCAAAAAAGATACCAACAAGGCACTCAGTCTCAGGGGAGGAAAAGGAGAGGATAAACAAAATTATTTTTTTTAAAGCAGGCTCTATCATTGGCTCACCATCAAATTCCCCGGAGTTTCTTTTAGAAAACAGAACAAAATAAACGTTTATGACCACTCTAAACTATGAAGAAAACACTTTGGCTTAGTAGTGTTTTTCGTGGATTAAACAGATGATTTAGTGCACAGCTACTCATGTCGTGATGCTCAATGAAAAGATTAAGATTAAAGATTTTCTAGTATACCATTAGGTGGCCTTTAGAGTATTAAGTGGTCTTTATGATAATTGATTACTGTTGGTCTTTTGTATTCTTTATTTGCTCTGTGTTTTATTGACTTGTGATTAAGTAACACATTACTAATCCATGTGTCTGATGCTGTCTTTCAGACTGTTTTAACTGTTTGATTCTGGCTTTGTCTGTCTTTTTGTACCATTTTTCCTCTGTTGTATGTGTTGGCATGTGGTGACTGCTGTAGTTTCCCCTTTATGGGTCAATAGAGTGTATTCAATATAATCTAATCTACTGCACCACAATCTACAATTCCAATTCTCGCATTCTCTCGCCGTAAAACACACACAAATTGAATGAAGGATACTATCGGCGAATAGGTAAACATTCTCAGGTTTGTCTGCGTCTGTACTGAAGGGAGGCAGGTGGAGAGCCAGGTCTGCCTGGGACTCTGTGTCAGCCACTTCCTGTTGCAGAGCTGAGAAGAGAAAGAAGAACAAACATACAAATTAAAGGAAACACACAAAGCCACATGCAGAGCAACATGACGACTGAAGCATCCAGAAAACTGAGGTTAGCTTATCCTTCTTCCTTTATTAAGCAATCTCTCTATGTGACTTTGTTAAGAGTGAACTCTCACATAACTAATTGATCATTTTGAGACTATTGATGTCTGTGCCTATGACTTAACAAATGTTGCTTGTCTAGCTTACCTTCCAGACCCTTCTGGTCAATCACAGTGTTAGCAGCCTTAGCCACTGCTTGATGGAGAGTATCACTGCCCACCTGATTCAGTCTACGAGAAGTCAGAGCTCTCTTCTGTTTGTTGGTGCCAAAAGCCTCAATGAGAGAGTCAACCTAAAGAGAAAAAAAGGTTGAGACATTAATACCAAACTTATTCTCATTCTCGTCAAATCATCTTGTACTGGACAAACAGTGTCACCTTGTCTCTGTAGGTCTGTGTAGTGTCCTGCGGTTTTGCCGCTTCTGTTGCCTCTCCTGGTAAAAAATAACGCAAAGTCAAAAACCTCCGATTGACTTTTTGTATGCAATCTAATGGCTGAATGTTCTGTTAAGTAGTTTTATACCTGGTATAAGAGGTTGCATGTTGAAGAGCTGAGCACTATGCAACTCCATCTGCATGGTCTGTTTGTCCAGCACTCCCACGTAATACCTAAACAGACATCAAGCATCATTAAGTCACTTGACAGCAATTCTGGACCCAATCACAATGACCTGCACAGATTTATTCTTTGCACCATAAAATCCACGTACTTGCAAAGACTGTTGCATTTTAAGGACTCTGCTCCAAAATTATTTCCAACATAGGACAGCCTGTCTGCTTCAGCAACCTAGACAGAGAAAAAATAAAAACACTGACATGAAAGTACTGAAAGCTGAGCAGTACTGCCTAATAGTCGTTTTACTGAAGCAATCAGGAAACTTTCTCACCAATATCCTTCTGCTTTTCTTCCTTTGGTTACTCTCGTCTGCGTTTTTGTACATCGTAAAATCCAATTTCTCTGCATTTTTTACACTGCCATTTGAAAAGCGGACTGTGAGATGAAAAATTATAATGAATAACTAGTCAATATGACACAATAGAGACATTAACAGCAACTGTACTTTTCATTATAATCATTTACAACAATTTGGACTCTTGACTATCTTAATGTATACACACACACACACACATACATACATGTACACAGCATGTGTGTGTGTGTGTGTGTGTGTGTGTGTGTATATATATACACACACACACACACACACACACACACACACACACATACATATGTATACATATACACAGTACCAGTCAAAAGTTTGGACACTTTCTCATTAATTGGAATAGGAAGTTGTGTCCAAACTTTTGACTGATATATATATATAACAGAAGGTAAGGAAATTAGTATTTGGTAGATTATTTCTTTGTTGTAACAATGCTTCTTGGCAATAAATCTTATACCATTAGAAAGTCTGTTTATTTCCCTTTTAAATGATGCCACATTTGTAAGGAACATGCATTGGGCTGAGCTGCAGAGTTGAGTATATTGGTTGCGCCCCTGAAAAATGTGCCAAATCTTCACTGCCAATGCCAAATAGCTCATTCTGCTATTGACTCTTGTTTGTTGTTGTTTGGTGGATTGGATGACTAAAGTCTGAAGAAACAAGACATATTGGCAATTTAACAATGTATTCATTTAACAAACAGGAGCCTCAGTAGTGTGTGAAATAACCATACACAGCCACAGCAGCCTGGCACCTCCTCCTCATGCTGGTCACACACTGCTATGGGATGGCATCCCATTCTTCAACCAGCATTTGTCATAAGTCAGCCAACGTGGTTGTGTTGGTCACTCTGGCACGATTATCACGCCCAAGCTGATCCCACAAGTGTTCAATGGGCTTGAGGTCAGGGCTGTTGGCAGGCCATTCCATCTGTGGCAATCCCACATCTCCACAGTGGAGATTGAGATTGCCTCCAGTGATGACAAGCGTCGTTTTTCCAGTGAGGGAGATGCTTCCCCACACCATCACACTGCCTCCACCAAAGAAGGCAGAGATTTGACACATTTGACATGGGCGCAACCCAAATACTCAGCTCTGATACTCATCCCACAAATGCGTGTTCCTTACGAATGTGGCACCATTTAAAAGCGAAATAAACAGGCTTTCCAACGGTATAAGATTTATTGCCATGAAGCATTGTTACAACAAAGAAATAATCTACCAAACACTAAACTACCGTTTGTGCTGTTTATACACAGTAAGATCCGCGGATACCTCTCTAGAAAACATAAAACTTAACTACTAGCAGTGTGGCCACGTGTGCGATGAAAATGAGTGTTTAAATAAAGAAATTAAGCACGACCCAACATTTACTGCCGTAACTGCGATTGAAGTTAACTTCTAACAAGTTTCGACGAGCAACAAATGTGAGACAATCACCTATAACCGCTTTATCGGAGTCTCGCTCCTCTCCACAACACACCAACGAGCAGGAGGCAGCCATTCTTATTGTCATGTGTTCGTAAGTGTGGCAAGAGAGTTCAATCCTTCATACTTCCGTCTTCGTCGAGATTCGTCTTCTTCTTCTTAGTGCCAGTTGACATCCAACGTCTCGCATTACCGCCATCTACTGGATATACACTAATAAATCTCCAATGACTAAATAAAATAATGACAATAATGACCATCTACCATCCATTTCCCACTCTGCTAAAACAGCTCTCAACAGCTCCCAACACATTCTCCAGAAACTCCCATAACATCAAGAAATCTCTTTTCTTTCTGCTCTATAACTACAGTTAATTGCAGATGCCAACAAGGCCCAAACCGTCCCCCAATCCTTACAGAAACAAGACTTGTCATGTTTTCTGGCTAATTTGTACTCCTTAGCTTCTTGGCTCATATTACAATGTTACTTTCTCGTGTGAAGTCTCTTCTTAGATCCAACTTTAATCATTTCAGCCTCCCATGGAAGAAAAATATCCTTCCATGCTGTACTTGCCAAGAAGGCATTCTTTCTCTTTCACAATAACTCTTGCCACATTTACCACATGAAACTAACTCCTACATAAAAAAACTATGATGAAACTTACAACAATTCTTGCACTACAAAGGTTTGTGAGAAGTACTGCTGCATGCTACTAGTTATGACTTATGATGATCCAAGAACACTTATCAGGCAAGTACTCTAAATCAAAGTGAATCACTACAGATTTAGCTACTTTTCATTAACTATTTCGTCAAACCTCTTCATTCCATAGCTGTCTGTCATACGTGTACACACTTTACATCTCCTTGCATCCACTTTGTGTGAGACTCCATCAACAACACCTTTTATTGGAGCTGTATTACTGGGCGGAAAAGATTCCATATAGGTACAAATCCATCCCAGAACCCAACCCAACATTTTCAACAAATTCTATCAATATATACCATGTATATTTTACTTGTGCAAATGCTGTAAATAATATAATTTTTTTTAAAATAACCCCTTCCCACCTATTTCCCCACTCTGTTGTAACCTCTCTATTTATCCGGAATTTGAGAGAAACTTAAAGCTTTCCTCAACAGCTCTGCTGCACACCTGCTCCAGAAACTCTCAAAACACCCAGAAATCTCCTTGCTGAATCTACAATTATGTCAGTTTTCTCAGATTGTCTTTTTGCTCCAGTAGTACAATTAATTACCATTGCTAAAAGGACAAAAAGATTATGTTTTCTGGCCAATTTGTCCTCCTTAGCTTCTTGTCTGACATCACATTATGTATTACCTACTTCCTCATGCAGAAGTATCTTATTCTGTTTGACATGTCCTCCCATGTTGTATGATTCCCTTTGCCAAGAAGTCACTCTGGATCTTTCTCACAGTCTCCTTCACAATCATTATTGCCTCACTTACCACATTTGGTAAACTTAGTCCTACATACAAACACACCATGATGAAACTTCCAACAATTCTTGCACTGCAAAGGTTTGGAAAAGTACTGCTGCATACTACTGGGTATGACTTATGATCCAAGAACATTTATCAGGCAAGTACTCTAAATCAAAGTGAATCACTACAGATTTAGCTACTTTTCATTAACTATTTCGTCAAACCTCTTCATTCCATAGCTGTCTGTCATACGTGTACACACTTTACATCTCCTTGCATCCACTTTGTGTGAGACTCCATCAACAACACCTTTTATTGGAGCTGTATTACTGGGCGGAAAAGATTCCATATAGGTACAAATCCATCCCAGAACCCAACCCAACATTTTCAACAAATTCTATCAATATATACCATGTATATTTTACTTGTGCAAATGCTGTAAATAATATAATTTTTTTTAAATAACCCCTTCCCACCTATTTCCCCACTCTGTTGTAACCTCTCTATTTATCCGGAATTTGAGAGAAACTTAAAGCTTTCCTCAACAGCTCTGCTGCACACCTGCTCCAGAAACTCTCAAAACACCCAGAAATCTCCTTGCTGAATCTACAATTATGTCAGTTTTCTCAGATTGTCTTTTTGCTCCAGTAGTACAATTAATTACCATTGCTAAAAGGACAAAAAGATTATGTTTTCTGGCCAATTTGTCCTCCTTAGCTTCTTGTCTGACATCACATTATGTATTACCTACTTCCTCATGCAGAAGTATCTTATTCTGTTTGACATGTCCTCCCATGTTGTATGATTCCCTTTGCCAAGAAGTCACTCTGGATCTTTCTCACAGTCTCCTTCACAATCATTATTGCCTCACTTACCACATTTGGTAAACTTAGTCCTACATACAAACACACCATGATGAAACTTCCAACAATTCTTGCACTGCAAAGGTTTGGAAAAGTACTGCTGCATACTACTGGGTATGACTTATGATCCAAGAACATTTATCAGGCAAGTACTCTAAATCAAAGTGAATCACTACAGATTTAGCTACTTTTCATTAACTATTTCGTCAAACCTCTTCATTCCATAGCTGTCTGTCATACGTGTACACACTTTACATCTCCTTGCATCCACTTTGTGTGAGACTCCATCAACAACACCTTTTATTGGAGCTGTATTACTGGGCGGAAAAGATTCCACTAGGTACATATCCATCCCAGAACCCAACACCAAGATTTTCAAGTCTTTTTCCACTTGATGACTATCAAGCCAGAACAATTAATGTTGATCAGTTTATTCCATGTGAAAGGACATGGGATTACTCAATAAATGCTGTAAATAATATCCAGTAAAAGACAGTTATTGTAACAAAAACAGTTTTAAGATTAATCCAAACATATCTATTGGAAGATATTTGAGTGATAGATGAATTTCTACAGGGTGAGATCTTTTGAAAAACAAAGGGTGAGTGAACTATATTTCCTTGTCTACAATCTATGTACATATTGGCTGAGACGTTACAGCAACGACACAGTGTGGTCAGACGCAGAACTGCAGTCTTTCACCCCGGCGAGGTCATAGACATGGATGGGAAGCACAGCGCCACCCCGTGAGTCTGGCCGGAAGAACCCGTCTGAAGGGGGTCAATTATTAGAATTAACAGCACATGAACGTTGCTCCGGAATATTTTAACAGTCTGTATCTGTTTTATCAACGCTTTTTCATCGTTAATTTATTTTTTTGGGGGGGATGAAACTGATAGTTTGCTCCGCTGTTGGAGACAAAGTTACCGATTGTGAAGACCCATCACTCGCTGCTTTTTCGCCCCCACAGCCCACAGACTGACCCCCGGGGGGACGTGGAGCATAGCTGCGGAAATGTTAGCAAACGATAGCCACATTTGATGGAAGAAAGCAACTTTGATTTTAGACAGGCGGTCCGTCCAGGTGACCGTATGCGACTGCTTCTGTTCACCAGCTAAGAAGCAATTTGCTGGTCTGTAGCCAGCTAACTTTAGCCTTGTCAGCGTGTGGCCTGCGCTGCTTCTTCTTACCTGCGCTTTCGGTGGACACCCCCCCCATCAAAGTAAGGTAAGTTAAAACCGGTTCTTTGAGATTACTGTCAGAACAACAGGATGCCATGTTTGCTGTGTGGCTGTATTGTTTACATAGCTAACTGGTCCAGTGTTAGCCAGTGCACTTTGACTCACTGGCTAGCTATTGAGTAACCCTCTTAAGGTGAATACAGCACAAGGAGCACTTAGCAGCTATAGTCTGCAGCTACTGTGTAATAAGTGCAGTTATAACGTTAATTATAAATTGTTTGCATAAGTAGACAGTACATTTTTACTTCTACCAGGGAGTGCCCACAGGAAAAACCGACTGTTTGTGCACATTAATTAATAATCCCACCTTATTTTCTTGTATTTCTTCCTTAGAGTCGACTAGAAACAGCATTGCTTTTATTTGTTCTGTCCAACGTAACTTGAAATGCAAAAGTATTAAACACAATTATCGCATGAAGACTTATTTAAACTGCATCTTTACTCCACACCTACCTAATAACACATAGATGTGCAAGTTTACAAAAATAAGATTACAGACACAAAACTTCCCTGCCCTCATTTTATGCCTCCATCATCTGCAATTACCAGTTATTTTGATTAACAGTTAATATCTAGATTAGTTTTTATTAAATTATATGATTGATCATTAAGCCTATAAATTGTCAGTAAAGTAAAATCTTGCTCTGAGCTTTAAATGGCTTGTTTAGCTCAACCAATAGCCCAAAACTCAAGAAAGTCAGTTTTAAACAACACAAAACAAAAGAGCAAAGACAAGTTTCACGTTTAATAAGATGTATGTAAGCAGCAAATGTTTGGTAATTTTGTCTTGACAAAGACCATTTTTTATCAGTAACTAAATAAGTATTCAGTGATCAAAACTTTGGCATATGAATGTCCTGTCAACTGACTCATTAATTCAGCTTTACTGTCATTTGATTTTGCCCATGGCCTTTATTTACCCCTCCCCATCCAAACCCATTTTACCCTCTGCCTGCTTCTGTCTTTAGGGCCATGGACTTCCCGGGCCACTTTGAGCAGATCTTCCAGCAGCTAAACTATCAGCGTGTCCACGGTCAGCTGTGTGACTGCGTAATCGTGGTCGGCAGCCGACACTTCAAGGCCCACCGCTCAGTGCTGGCAGCCTGCAGCACCCACTTCAGAGCCCTGTTCACCGTCGCTGAGGGAGATGCCAGCATGAATATGATCCAGCTGGACAGCGAGGTTTGGATCTTAATGGTGTTGTGTAAAATAGATTAGGATGACGATGACAGAGAAGAGTGTGATGATGATTATGTTCAATTTCAGATAATACTCAGAGTTATAATCTTTGAGTAGAAACTACTGCCGTGTCTTAAAATCTGTCTTGCTACTGTTTGAAATATTGTGTGTGTGTTTGCAGGTGGTGACGGCTGAAGCTTTTGCTGCTCTGGTGGACATGATGTACACCTCAACACTGATGCTGGGGGAGAGCAATGTGATGGACATCCTCCTTGCAGCCTCACACCTGCACCTCAACAATGTAGTGAAAGCCTGTAAACACTATCTGACCACTCGCACACTGCCTATGTCCCCCTCATCTGACAGATTAACCCACCACCACCCACAGCAAGAGCAGCAGAGGCACAGGCAGCAGCAGCAGGTAGCAGAGTTAACAGTGAACCCTACTCTAGCTGCTAACGCCAATCTTGCAACAAACTCTGCTACGTCGAAGTTGCAGCGCTCCTTCATGCTGCAGCAGCTGGGGCTCAGCTTGGTGAGCTCTGCTTTAGGTGGAATGGAGGAGGATGTGGTGGGAAATGTCATTGGCAGTAGGACGGTGGAGCAAAGAGCCTCCTTCCCTATCCGACGCTTCCATAAACGGAAGCCTTCTCTGGCACTGGGCCTATCAGAGGAGAGACCAAGGCAGAGGCAGCGCCCCTCTGCTCCTAACCTCGGGTTGTTAGGAGAAGACAGAGTGAATGCAGAGCGAGAAGAAGGGGCGCTACTCTCCCCGGACTCCCACAAGATGGATGCTGCAATTACTGGCCGAGTAGGTGTGTCCCAAGATGACCCTCAAATGCCCAGCCAGTCTGACAGTGGACACTGTGAGGGGGAGGACTTGGGTAGAATGCAGGGAGGGGTGGGTAAGGAGGAGGACATGGGAGACAGGGACCACCAGGACAACAGAACAGGGGTGAAGATGAAATCAGGAACAGAAGAGGAGGAGGCTGAAGAACAGAAGGTAAAGTTGTGTATTGATTTGTTGTCAGTGGCAAAGAAACTAACTCATTGTCTTTCATTGTCTGATCGTCACAAAATCATTTTATACATCATACACATGCAAAACACTTTAGTTTAAACTAATCGCTTCTCCTTTGCTCTACGTAGGTGGTGGTTAAACGAGAGCCGCTCAGCTCACCTGAGCCAACCGATGAAATCAGCGACGTGACCTCGCAGGCTGAAGGCAGCGACCCGGCTGAGCCTGGGGGCCAAGAGGAGGAGGAGAAGGTGGAGCTGAGCCCAGAGAGCAGTGACCGCAGCTTCATCTCTGAAACCCAGCCCAGCTCCCAGCTCCTCCTTAAGAGCAGCATGGGAGGAGGCAGTGGAGTCGGGGGAAGTTTTGGGTGTAATAACGGATTGAACAGCAAATCCGGTTTCAATATTTCTAGCTTCCTTGGTACTAAGGATTTTGGAAGTGGCGATGCAGGGTTGATTGGTGGGGAAGATGATCTCCCTAACACAACAACTGGCGACACAGTCGCACATCACTTTGTGCTGAGACAGGAAGCTGCTGAGCCGCAGAGCTCTGCCTCTTCCTCTCTTCTGCAGTCAGGTCCGCACAGTGGCGAGAGTCGCAACAGTTTTGGAGATAACCTTCAGGCTGATTCTCTGTTTCTTCGCCCCCTGCATGAGGGTTTGGGGAACCCCAGAGGAAGTGGGGGAAGTGGAGGGGTTGATCCATTTGGTTTGGACTTCCAGCACTCTAGTCTGGGGCTGCACTCACTGGGGCGACCCTCACGAGGAACTGGAGGAGCCCCTGCCACCACTCTGGGTTATCCAGGCTACAGACGTATTGCTCCAAAAATGACTGGCAGCATGGGGGCAGAAGAAGGAGTAGCTGGTGTTCTCCAGGATGCTTCCTCTCCCTCATCAAGCCTGGCAAGTCCCCTGCTCCTCAACGAGAGTGGTGGGTATGAGATGAATAGTGGCAGGCCCACCTCCCTCCCCCCTCACCTCACCCGAGCTTCAGCAGACGTCCTGTCTAAGTGCAAGAAGGCTCTGTCGGAGCATAATGTCTTGGTGGTCGAGGGAGCTCGGAAATATGCCTGTAAAATCTGTTGCAAAACCTTCCTCACACTGACAGACTGCAAGAAACACATCCGCGTTCACACAGGAGAAAAGCCCTACGCGTGTCTCAAGTGTGGAAAGCGCTTCAGTCAGTCCTCCCATCTGTACAAGCATTCCAAGACCACCTGTCTGCGTTGGCAGAACAGTAACATGTCCAACGCCCTGTTGTAGGACCAACAGCAGAGAAGGGATATACAGGATCAGAGATAGGCTGAATCCAATTACTAAAATTATCACATTTTTTGATTTTTCTGAAGTTGTGTCAGAGCAGCTGTTCAGTCCAAATGAATCAGTCCTGATCACATACCAAAGACAGGCAGGATAATGTAATCATACACTTACTATCATATACACACCATCAAGTCAATCAAAGTTTGCATTTAACAAGATTTTGGAGATGTAGGACAAAAACGCCTCATTTATTATTACTATGGTTTCATTATAGAGTAGTATACAGATGTACACTGTATACTCTCCTTTAATTTCAAGTGGTATTATGAGGACTTTCCAGTAGTGTCAGTACATGTTGCCCATAGGTTTTAAACAGTGAACAGGTCCAGTTGAGGTTCGATTTTTAAAGCTGCCACACTGTTGGCTGTATTGTGTTTTTAACAAGTGAAGTGACATTTACATCTGAGGTATATATAGTCTTCGGTTATAGAAGCGAATTTGTGTCAGTCATTGTAACACTCCAGTGTATGAGTGTTTGCAGATAATGGCAGCTGCAGATAACATGTAAAATATTGTGCTTATATGTAGATTTTTTATTGCACATTTGGAAAACTTGTAGGAGCATTTCACATCAGACCGTAGATTCATCCTAACTGTGCATACTGGCTGTGCCTTCTTCTGTACAAGGGAAGTGAAATATATAAAGTAATTCAGATATGGATGCCAGATACATTGCCTCTAAAAAGTGCAGTCTCTATCCTGTGAGACAGGCCTAGCTAAAGCTGAAATTAGTAACTTTCAGCAAGAGCATCTAGTGTTGCAGTTACAATGTGATGAAATGGCCAGGTGGCATACATGTGATTCTTATATTTACTGAAGTAAAAAAAATTAAAAATTAGAGGCATTGCTAACCACGACAGGAGCAACCCAAAAAAAGCAGATATCCATGCATATTCGACCACTTAAACAACTACAGTCAAATTGTTGTGAGGTATTTGACCTCTTTAGTTGCCTTTCAGTCCAACCACCTATGAATTATCATCATTGATTGTATTGCTAAGCTCAGTTAGAGTTGAAAATATGTAAGATAATTCAGTTTGCACTGATGGGGCCCTCTCTCACTTCATGTGAGTATGGGAATTAATGTCTTGATACATTTATACCTGTAGTTTGTAAGAACAAGTATTGGATACATAGGAAACGTTGAATTGTGCTTTGATTATTTCGCCCAATTAGTGTTTGCCAGGCAGAGCTGCTAAGTTGTATTGTATAAGGAAATGAGTCAATTTGCACCAGTCTTTGAATTAACAGCAGAAAAAAAATCTGCATTGACTTGGCCTTGACGTCTCTCTTTGAAATAACTGATGTTGGTATAACATGACAGTTTAATGCCATGTGACACAACATCTTCACAGGAAAATGCATCGTAAATGCACCTTATTACGTTTCATGATGTGCAAAAAAGTTGCAATTTGTTTAGATTTTTATGTGTAGAAGATATGGCGTTAAAGCGACTTGTCAATGTTTACTGACTGGGAAAAAAAGTTCAGCTGTGGCCAACAAGTTTACTAACTGTCTGTATACTGTGTGTGTGTGTGTGTGTGTGTGTGTGTGTGTGTGTGTGTGTGTGTGTGTGTGTGTGTTCATTTGTTTGATTAAAGGGCAATGAAGTCATCTATTTATCCATAATTTAGAATATATTATTGTGGTCAGCTGTGGTTGTCTGTTGTTATTTGGACAGATTGAAAAAAATACAACATCTTTCCCTGTACAGTGATTGTTCTATTCTTTATTGACAATCAATAATAAGACCTTTGAAAGAAAGGACAATTGAGTTGTGCTGAGTGGCAGGAAACTGTCCACAGCTTGTTGTGATTCATTGTGTGTTACAAAGTGCTTTTTTTTCTCTTGGAGACATGACAAAACAACTCATGAAGAAGAAATAAACATTGTGTAAAATGTTGCTACTGTACTTGATACGAGTGCTTTATACATGTGTTATACATCTAATGTTGCATCTGTTACAAAAGCACTTAGACAATTCATTCTTTTGTATAACCAATATGTTTACTTGAACGTTAAACTATGTGAAAACATTGCTGCATTACAATTATCCAATTCTACCAGCTCGCATGCCAGCAGTTTTAGCATTTTTGTTCCTCTCAGCAGATGAATCATTGACTGAATTCTTTCTGTGAATTATTTTTAAGTAGTTCTGCAAGGCTCATAAAAAAACAAACATGCTGAGAAGGAAACCACATTTGCAGTGTATAGGGGAAAAACCCCAGTGAATCCAACATATGAGGGAATTTTACATCAGCCTAGTTTGAGATGCCTGACTTACTGCAGGATGTAAAAAAGAGCAGCTTCAATGGTAGACAGTTGATTAATTGAAATCAGCATTCATGCAGTTCTGTCCCCTAACAATAACACTGTAAATACATGTTTGTCTTTTGTATACTTTAATTGCTTGCTGTATTGTGTCACCTAACACTGTCAATGAGAATCACATGTTCATTGCTTACATAGTACTTATTGTACTGTAGAGTCATTACACTGTTAGTCAGTACAAAATGATTTATTTGACGCATATGTTAGAGGATATTCTTGACGTTTTACTTCATTGAAGAATAATTGCCTTGTAAGATGTTCTCCCTGTAAATATAAGCTAAAGTAAAGTCGTTAAAGCTCAGCAACTGATGGTTAAACCTCAAATCTGACTTCTGTTCCCCTATGTTGCCTACTCTCATTCAGCTTCCTGTCTCATTGTGGAGCTGTGGTATCCTTTTGAGAAATATGGAGTTGTGGAGGTGATGATGCAAAAGGAGAGATGTAATCCTCCGAAAGTAGCTTCCCTGTCTCGCACATAAAGAATTATTATGGTGCTGTCTTCTAATAATGTGCATAAACAATTCATGTGAATATCTGAAAAATGCACTGTATTACCCCTGAAAAGTATGTAGAAGGCCTAAATTGATGATTAAAGTCACTGCCTTACGCCTTGTAGCTTGAAAAGCGGAGCTTTTGGTGATATAATGCCAAAACTGAAAGATTTGTATGTTGTTTTCTTTCTTGTATAACTAACATATTGTAACCAGAGGACTAAATGTTTGTCTCTTTACTGTTGAAGGCTATGAAGATTGTATAGTATGTTCAGTTGTTGTATAGACTGATTAAAAAGACAATGAAGCTCAGTATTATTGCTGGTGACATTTTTTTATGCGGTAGCATAGCGATTAATCAAGTATAAGACAGAATTGAATATTGTTGTTTAAGTTGAGTTGACTGAAGAGTCAGAAATAAAGGAAAAGAGGAAACATACATTTTTTAAACAAGAAGTTTTATCTCAAATTGGTTTGTGAGTTGAACTGATGGTCCCGTATTCAGCCAGTTGCCTCTCAAAGCTTGAGCTCTTTGATCATTGGTTTACCCTGCAGGCCAAGCAGAAGGTTGTTTGCCGCCAGGGCAGACATAGCATTACGGGTACTATAGGAGGCACTAGCAATATGGGGTAGAATCACTGTGGGAAGAGAGAACATAAGACAAGTGATAGGCCGTGACAGTTGAACATGCTCATAATGAAATGGTGTAAATATGTTGTAATAAAATATCACAGTACTTAAAGGATAAATCTGGTGATATTGTGTTAATCTCAAAAATCCCACAAATAGACCAAAACCATCAATTAAATGATCCAACTAAGAAGTGTTACATGAGTAGCCAAAGCCTGATATTGCTCATTCCACTGTGCCGTATACTTCAGTTATTGTCTTAAAGCTATTAAAAACATGCTCATGAGCCATGAATGGATGACATGTTCTTTCCATAATCTCAATCCCACAAACATTGTACTGCTGCCAGAAATACTCACAGCAGCATATTACAAAAAAGGATTTAAAAAAAAGAAAAAAGGATATATATTTGTGACCTATTTTTATGTTTACTTTTTAAAATCTTCAATAGAAACCTATACTCTTGGGACTGAGTTCAAAAGATAAACTGAGGAGTTCAAAAAGTATTAAGACTTGTGTCTTAATACTTTTTTAACGCATTGTTGGTTTCATGGAAGTTGCTGACAGCGTGAAAATGCAGAATATCACCAGCATCATCCTTTAAAGCTGTAACTGGGTTTAAGTCGTTTTCTAGCAGACTCACCACAGTTTTTGAGGGTAAACAGTGGGTGGCTGGTGGGCAGGGGCTCGGGGACAGTGACATCTAGTCCGGCGCCTGCAATCTGTCCTGTGGATAGAGCTTCATACAGGTCTTCCTGGTTCACCACACCACCTCTGAAACAACAGAGAGACCAGAATTATAGAGAGACAGAAATAATGTAGATTACAACAGGGCCTATACATAGTCAAGTATTTTAGTATTATTTTGAGACATTCACTTACACATTGTGATTGCACTGTGTGGGGGGTTAGTTGGGAGTACCTGCTTGTGTTGATGAAGATAGAGGTATTTTTCATCTTGGAGAAGAGGTCCTTGTTGCAGATCTCCTTTGTCTCTGGTGTTAAAGCACAGCACACAGCCAGGAAATCTGACTGCTTTGCCAGCTCATCCATAGAGACTAGATTAAGAGGAAAGCTTATAATAATAATAATAATAATAATGCATTTTATTTAAAGGCGCCTTTCAAAGCACTCAAGGACACCTTACAAGGCATGTAAAACATGACAACAGTACATCAAACAATAAAAATCAGGTAACGTTTAGTGCAAAGATAAAGAAATAAATATGAATGTGACTATAAAGTGCATCAGTACAACAAATAAACAAGAACGTGATTGCATAGTTAGTGTGAGACAGAGTATGCCACTCTGAATAGGTGCGTTTTCAGGCGGGATTTAAAGGTGGAAACAGAGTCCGAAGTGCAAATGTCTGGTTATTGATATCATCACATGGCATGACAGAAAAGGGCTTACTAAAAATTCTCCTTTGAACCAATTTCATTTCCTTATTTATAGCATTGAAACATTTCATGAGTATCTTTGACTGAGATCAGAACTGAAAGGTCAAAGGGGATTAACTGACCTTTGCTTTTAATTAGCTAGCACACCAAATCCCCATCATCCGCCTTGTTGATATTGTAACATTTGTGCACAAGTTGTAACAGAATAAAATGCTGGCATGAGAAGTGAATCTGATCCTTACCAAACTCTGCATTGATGATGCTGGCCAGATCAGGCCTAGGGGCCATGTCTGTGTAGATGAACTTCTTTACTTTGAAAGGTGCCAGACGCTCAGCGATAGCCACACCTTAGAGCACAAATTTACAGAAATTACAGTCAAGGAAAGGCTGATGAGCATGTATAGTCTGCAGTGTTTCAAATATGCTCACCAATCCTGCCCAGGCCCAGGATACCGACTGTACTGTTAGCCAACTCGTGTCCACACAGCCACAGAGTTCTCCATGTGCCCCAGCCACCACTGTAGGTGAGAGAAACAGAGAGAGACAATGAGAGAGAGACAATGAGAGAGAGACTGTGTGTGTGTGTGTGTGTGTGTGTGTGTGTGTGTGTGTGTGTGTGTGTGTGTGTGTGTGTGTGTGTGTGTGTGTGTGTGTGTGTGTGTGTGTGTGTGTGTGTGTGTGTGTGTGTGTGTGTGTGTGTGTGTGTGTGTGTCTGTGTGTCACATTACGTCTTGGCCTCATGTGTGGCCTCTATGAGCCTCCTGGAGGTTGTGAGCAGCAGAGCCACCGTCAGCTCAGCCACAGAATCTGTCAGAACATCAGGGGTATAACCCACACGGATCCCTCTGGGGAGAACACACACAAATATCAAACACAATATTAGAAACATGGTTTTGATTATGGGTGTAGTGGTGCGGCCACCTGTTGTTTTCCTATTGAAAATGTTTCATGGAGGTTCACCACAGGTAAAGCTCAGAGGGGATAAAAGTGTTTTCTTTGTCTCTAAAACTCAGATTTATGAGTGAAAGGCAAAAATGGTAGCAGCACACATTGCTTTTTGCCATGATCACCTTTTTGATACTACCAAATGTCTGGATTTATGAAGTCCTAAATACAGTGACTGTAAGGAATAAGTAAGATCAGAATCACCTTTTCTTCAGCTCCTCCAGATTTAGATGGTCAAAACCCACAGACATGGTACTGAGGACCTTCAGGTTTGGACCTGCAGGATTGTAACACAACACATACAGACACATACATTTTAGACTCTGTTCACTGTATTCAGATCATTCAGCTGACTCAAGGGCTGTCTTCAGACCTGCAGCGTCCAACAACTCAGCATCAATCTTCTCTGTCAGCACACAGACCAGGGCGTCAACACCTTTGACTTTCTGAAGCAGCTCCTTCCTGGGCACAGGGACATCATCTGAGTCCCACAGCTCATACTGCACCCTGAGAAAGCAGAAACCACAACTGAATATCTAATCAAATCCTGTTTTATTTTATATTATAGGGAAGTTAATTAATTTCAAAAATACATATAAGTCAAACAAAAATACACAGCAAGAGGCTACACAGTGGACTAAAAAGGAGCCTATATAATGTTCTTTAAAGTATTTCAAGCTATTTCACATACTGTATGCCTTCATAGATTTGCTGTGGGGGAGCACCCTTTAGACTAAACCAGTCTTATCTGACCAACCTAGGGGCAAACACCAGCCGTCCTGTTTGCTCAAAAGTAAATGATGAACTATAGAAAGCAGACTCTTGAAATTCAGAAAAGCATCAGTCAAGTCAGCTACATATTTCAATAAGTTGTTCATACAGGATGTTCTACATAAAAATCATGAATTTTAAATGACTTATCAGGAGGCCATGACTCACTGTCCAGATTCATGGAGGATCTTCAGGCCCTCAGGTGGGATCTGTCGGGTGACATATACCCGCTGCAGGGTTGACATCTCCCTCTGCACAAAGCTTGTTGGTCCCCCAGTGATATTCAAAGAATTAACAGCGACTCGCTGGAGCCGACGCAGAGCTGTACGACTGCACCACATTGCCATGGGAGAGTAAATCTGTTGGCAGGTGTCTGAGAGATGAAAGTGATACTTTGGAGTTCAGAGTCTGTTGCTTGCATGTGCATGATGTTGGCTCCAGTTCAGGGGGAGGTTCCTGTCTGTCTTTGACCAATATGATTAGAGGGAGGGTGTTTCGGAGGTCTGAAGTTGGGGGATACTGTCCCAGGCAAATGAATCACAAAATAACTAAATTAATCTTTGTCCAGACTGTTTATGCATCAGTCTAAGTGGGATTTAAAACAGAGATAGACCTAATAAAGACACACACACTGTTTCTTGCCCACTCGCTTTGTTACACAAACTCACAGACACAAGTTTTATACAAATAAAATCAAGACAGCACTAGATTTGTGCTTTTCTTACATCATTACCCAAAATGGGTCAGTATGATGTCAATGTTTCACTTGGCTATTGACCTTTGTTTCTTTAAACAGTGAATATCCCAAACATGGTTTTGTATCATCTGTTCCAACTCTGGCTGGGACTGGTTCAGCATTCTCTTTTGATCGAAATTTCACTCATTGCCATACAGTGCTATAATGTTTTTCTATGAATATATTGCTACATATAGTATAGAAAATAAACTGTTTTAAACTCAGAGATATTGAGAATGTGTATAATTAAAGAACACAGATGATATTTTCAATGGTTTGGATAATTTATTTTAGCTTTTTGATAAATGGACTGTACTTATATAGTGCTTTTCTAGTCATTATGAGCACTCAAAGCGCTTTTACACTACACATCATTCACACACATTCATACACTGATGGTAGGGGCTACCACACTCATCAGGGTTTAAGTGTCTTGCTCAAGGACACACATCGACATGTGGGCTGGAGGAGCCGGGAATCGAACAGCCAATCTTCCAATTGGAGGACGACCGCTCTACCTCCTGAGCCACTTTTATTTCTGTAATTTGTCATAGTATTTTTAAATGTTATTTGGAGAAATAAATAGTGCTTTGCTTGATGACATTTCAATATGATAAAATATCCTATTAAAAAAATTCCCAACAAAGCAACAACAATGTAAGTAATGGGGGCCAAAGTCCACAGTGTGTCCACACTGTCATTTTGTACAAAAATGAATTTTAAAGTTTATCTGAAGCTTTCATGAGGCTTCAGCTGTCTGAGTTAGTTATATCAAGTGGATAACTGCCAAATGTTCAGTCTGTTGTAAAATTCCTTCTTTGTGTGCATCGGGCAGCGTTTCCCTGTTAAGCTGCAGTGGAAGAAAAGAAACAGAAAGAGGAACTTTGGCACTAAAAAGACTGTAACATTGAAAGATATCTACTTGTTTTGACTAATCTGGATGGGTGAATCTTTGTATTAGCTTCAGAAAAACATTTTTCTTATTTATTTATTTATTTATTTATTATTGTTATCATTTACATAGATGGAGGCTTGAGGATGTTGTACCCCATCATTTAAATTTTAAGTGCATTATGAGGGTATCTTCTAATGGCCAGTATGAACAGGGGGAATGATTACAGCAAGAAAAACATGTTTCAGTGATCAATTGGGCACCAAGACAGACCTGACCGACCTGTATTTGAATCCAAAATACCTCCAAAAGTGTACTATAACCTAAATGTAGTTTTCAATAGTGATGTGAAACTATTGGATGACCTTGATCATGTGACCACGGTAACCCGGAACAACTCCAAGTTTTTAACCAGTCACAGCCATTCATTCGCTTCAGCTTGTCGCGCATACTGACAGGTAGATACGTATGCTATTTTTGTGCCTTATTTTAATAATATTAACACAAATATTTACTCGTTTAATCGTTAGAATTATAACTCTTAACCAGCTGTCTTCTACGTGGAGTTACCTAATACCTAACGTGTGTGTGTCAACACTTTAAAAACGAGTTTATGACAAGTGTCGTCGCCACCGGCACCAGGCAGTGGCACTCAATGCTAGCTGTAGCCGTAGCTGCTAACATACAGCTTTCCTCTGAAGCTTCAAGACATCAGCCGGCGTTACTGTGTGAGCTAACGAGATATGCCGATGATTAATTAAAGTCGTTTTTGTTCATTACTTACTTCGACGCCACTTTATCAGTGAGTTTACCCTGGTTACCTTACCTGACTGTCGCCGGGTCAACAACATTTACTGACAACTACAGTTAGTTAGCCGTTTAGCTACAGCACGGCAGGGCGTTGTCTGTTAAATATTACCGCTAACAATAATAGAAAATAGCGTTATAGCTTATTTAACCACTGTGCTTTTATGTCTTTTTAGGTAGGGTCGTTATCGCTCCAACAGTTTGATTCCCCTCTTCCCCTCCCAGCATGGCTGCAGACTCGATGGAGATTGACGACTCTCTGTACAGGTAAATCTGTTCTGTCTTAAGTTTATCTTTATCAAACACATTGTTATTCAAACGATAGGTTACATAACAGTTAAGACTGAAAATAACAGTGCTATACTTTGCGTAAAAAACATTGCAGTTATTGCACTTAGTCAGGGTATCAGCAGGTCTTATAAAGTCTTTAAAACCCAAACTAAAGCTTTTATGTAGTTGTCCTTCAATAAAAGGCCGTAGCAGGTCTTCAAAAATCTTACATTTTATTTCATGAAGGTCTTAAATATAGGCAGTAGTATTAGTTATGAAATGTTTTTTTTAACTATAATTTTAGCAAAACCTGGTTGGAAGATCCTCAACTCTATTGTTCCAGACCTCAGACCTTAAAGGATGTGTTCACAATTATTCAAGTCTGTCTTTAAAAATCAGTCAGGTGCCCAAATGAACATTGAACATTGAACATTTTCTTATCGTAATCATTTCTCCTGTTCATACTAACCATTACAAGGTAGGCACCATTCATGCCAGGCACCATTCATGATGCACTTACAATGTGAATGATGACAGGCAAAATCAATATCTTTTGACCCTTCAGCTTGAGAGCTGCAACGATTAATTGATTGGCATAATAGTAATCTGCAGCTATTTTTATAATCAAATAATAATACTTTTTTTTTTTCAAGCAAAGAGGTCACTAGTTTCAGCTTCTCAAATGTTATTTGTCTATTGTGACAGTAAATTAAAACATGTTGGGTCATCGCCATCAGCTCAGTATATGAATGCCATTTTCTTAACATTTTATAGACAAAATAATTCATTGAGAAAATAAAATGCAGATTAATTGATGATGAAAATGATCAGTAGTTGCAGCCCTTCTCAGATTTATTTTATCTTTACACCAGCCCCCAGGTTGGGAAACTGCTATAGCACAGTTACTCATATATACTTTTTCTCCCTTTCTCTCTATGCAGCCGCCAGCGCTATGTGCTGGGAGACAGTGCTATGCACCAGATGGCCCAGTCCTCAGTCTTTCTAAGTGGAATGGGAGGCCTGGGAATAGAGATAGGTAGGCTAACACATTTTTTCATCATAGCACTGTAAGATATTTATTGCCATAGTATTCACATGAACCTACCATAATTTAACACTGAGCAACTTTGTGGTTCCACAGCAAAGAATATTGTTCTGGCTGGTGTGAAGGTAGGCACTCTCACTAAATATCACAATTGTCCAACGTGTTTTGTTTGCAGTATCTTAAGAATTGGATTTCTCACTGTCATAGTGTTTGTCTGTGCACATACAGTATCTGAATACACATGTGCTCTCCCTGTGTACAGACAGTCACCCTTCATGACACAAAGCAATGTGAGACCTGGGATCTGGGCTCTAACTTCTTCATTCGCAAAGAGGATGTATTGAACCAGAGGAAAAGGTAATACACAACACAGAGCTGGGCTGTTCCTCCAAACCTCTGACTGAACTTGCACTGAAATATCATACACTCACATCTGTAATCTATATACACATGAAAACTTCTCTGTGTCAATGCCTTCTTCTTCTCTTTCGCTTTCTCATCCATCCTCAGGGGGGAGGCGGTGTGCCCTCGGGTTGCAGAGTTGAACCCTTATGTCCATGTTGACTTGTCCTCTGTTGCTCTGGATGACAACACCGATCTCAGCTTTCTCAGAAAGTATCAGGTAAGGAATTGCTTTTCAGACTCTGGTTCATGACCAACCCAAGTAGTAAATGGCTTGCTCCCAGTCCCAGAGATGTGTGTTTGTCAGTCAATGTTGGACATAATATAAAAATGTCAGTAAAAACTTCAGTAAGCACTGATGCATAATCCTCTTTACAGCTGTTGTTAGTCTTATTTTGCGGTCATATTTTAACTAAAATGTGGGTTAAGAGGCCAAAATTGAAAGGTTATAACTGGCCAAATCATCTGTTAGAATTTGAATTACACTTTTAGGGAAGATGCATCTAGGCACAGAAAGGCCCATGAGTTGTCTGTATTAACTGTGTATGACAGTGAAATTGTGGCTTATTGTCATTTGTTTCTAGAATACACCATCATCTCAGTTCAAAAATAGACAATTTATTCAATCTTTATCTGCTTAAGACTGCAGGTAACTTTTAATATCTGACTGTGTGCTCTTCTCTCTCTCCTGCAGTGTGTGATTCTGACGGAAGCCAGATTGAGCCTGCAGAAGAGAGTAAATGAGTTCTGCCACTTGCAACAACCACCGATCAGAGTAAGTCTACAGCCCATGTAGCGGTTATGCATCACAGAGCATTAGCTAACAGATGTACTATAAATGTAGAACACACAAGCAGTCAAATATTAACCAAACCTTCTGCCTGTGTATCAACCAAACTATATTACCGTATGTCCTTTCTAGTTCATTGGCTGTGATGCGTATGGGATCTGTGCGCGAGTGTTTTGTGATTTCGGAGAGGAGTTTGAGGTGTCAGATCCCACAGGAGAAGAACCCAAGGAGATTTTCATCCAAAGTATCACTAAGGTAGTCTCAACATTTTTCAAATTGTCAGATTTAATAATTAGCTACATTAGAAGGAGGATGAATGAATCCCCTTTTGACTTTTCTCCCTTCAGGACAATCCTGGTGTGGTAACTTGCATGGACAACCAACCTCATGGCCTACAGACAGGCCAGAGTGTTGTCTTCAGAGAGGTCAATGGCATGAAGGAACTCAATGGCACTGCACGTCAAGTTTCAGGTATCATGTCTATATTGAAGATAATGGTTTCAGTGTATTAAAGGTTGTTATAGAGCGTTTAACTGTATGACTGTGATTGTAACGTCAGCATATCCATCAAATCACAGATGTACACAATAATTATAATGTGGTTGAGGAAAACTTTTCCGTAAGGCAAAACAAATGCTCTGTTTTTCTTAACATACTGGGTCTATATCTTTGTCATATCTTAAAGTTTCCAAGAGTATATGTTTGGTGAGATATTCTCTGATATCATAATGCAGTAATCAAATCTAAGCCATTTCTGTCCCTTTTTTGTACTGTGTTTGTAAATGCATATGTGTGGGTGTGTGTGTTTTGTTTGGGTGTGTGTGTGTGGTGTTAGTCCTCTCTCCTTACAGTTTTGCAATAGGAGACACATCTCAGCTACAAATATATGAACACGGAGGTTTCTTTGTCCTGTTGAAATCCCCTAAGACATACAGATTTGTGAGTCATGTAGTTTTCATATAAACCAAAAATATCAGAATTGAACCAAAAACAAAATACATGCATTTTTAAATGCATTTAAACATATTATTGCCTCTGCATTTATTCACTTGTGCATTTTAGGAAACATTAGAGAGACACCTGTGTGATCCTCAGGTTCTGACTCCAGACTTCAGTAAACCAGAGGTGAGAATTTAAAGCAGGTTACTTGGTTTGTATCACAAAGTGGGGTTATAACTTAAAGCCTGGTTTTACAGTCTCATGTGTATCATTTTTCCAAAGCAAATTGCCAAAAATCATAAATAATTACATTTTATACATAATTATGCTGCATGGTTAAGTAGTCCACAGTAGGTGAAGTTTGGATCGGACCATAGTTTTTTGATGCTCACACTAAAAGCTAAATAGGTTTCAGAGATAATGGAGCCATCATTCCTTCAGGACCAAAAACACTGCCTTGGTAGAATCACTTTGCTTCTTTTGTTCTAGTTGTATACTTATTTTTTTCTTGGGTTTACAAAGATGCTTGACAAACAGTTTTGTAAAACAGGTTATCCAGGATAACTTATTTTAGTCTCAGTAAAGCCAGATAACTCAACAGCTGTCTGACAAAGTTGAATTTGCTGTACGATACACACCCCAGTTCACAAATGTCTCATAAATTTTAGTTTGAGTTTAATCAAGCATTTTCCTCACAATCCTGTTTTAAATCCACCATCATCAGGCCCCGCTACAGATCCATGCAGCCATGTTGGCCCTGGACACCTTTCAGGAGCAGCACAGTAGACTTCCCAATACTGGGTAAATAAAATATTTCTATGTTTTCATTGTCAAGCTCAAAGCTGCTGCTTCAACAGTGCCTGAAGATGGAATATATTTCTCACTGTGGTTTTCAGTGTGTGAAATTGTTGAAATGTGACATGTTACATTGTGAGCATTTTTACTTTGATGCCATCAGGTGTGTACAGGATGCTGAAGTCTTACTGAAGCTAACCGACGAGGTCAATGCAACACTCAGGGACAAAGTGAGTTGCCTTTTTTTTTTTATTCCTGATGCTTTCATTCTGTTGCCTTTTTTTAAAAATTACTGATGCTTTCATTCTCTTTAACCTCTGTGACAGATGAAACACATTCAAACACACAGATACACTGACATCTTTCTGTGACTTTCCTCTCCTCCTCATTCCTCTCAGGCCCCTGTGAATACAGAGTTGGTGTGCTGCCTGTCGAGGACAGCGAGGGGGACTCTCCCTCCATTAGCAGCAGCTGTAGGAGGCCTAGCCAGTCAGGAAGTGCTCAAGGCCATCACTGGGAAGTTTGCACCCCTGCAGCAGTTGGTAGGTCACACCGCTGAAACAAACCATCAAAAGTACAACACATAAAAACTTTGCCATTTTGTAACTACGTGGACCACCAGACAAGTTACATCTGGATTCATCTCAGGTGAAAATGACTGATGAATCATGACATTGTATGTTTACATTGTGGTAATTAATCAGAGCCGAGTTGAAGAGACTAGAGGCTAATGGTGCAGTGAGGATCTGTGAGAAAAAAGTTGCCACATAATTGGAGGGGAGCAGATAGTGCTGCCAGTCAGATACCAAGCTGAAGGTAGTTTGATATGACCAGCTGGACACCTTTTACTTAACACGGTCTAGTTGAGGTAAGTTTAAAGTTCAATTCAGAGCAGAGAGTCACAGCTCTGCGTCTGTCTGCTCCTTTAAAACATCTTGTGAAACCAAGATCTATCACACAGATTAAATACATGGCCTGACTGTATCAAACCACACAAGCTTGTTACTATTGTAGTGTTCTGTAGACATGTAGGTCTTCTTTTTGGAAGTGAAATGGACCCACTTCTCCACTGCAATACACCTACAGAAGCCATTCATTTTATTGACTTTATCAGCCAGTTTTTTCTGTTGTAACTGTGTTTATTTCTGTCTCTGTTTCTCCTGTTTTAAGTTTTATCTCGATGCCATTGAGGTTGTTCGGCCACTTCAGTCTCTGCCTGCTGAGGAGTTTTTCCCCAGAGGAGATCGATATGATGGATTACGAGCTTGCATTGGTGAATCGATGTGTGAGGAACTACACAAGCTCAGGGTATTCATGGTAAGTATTTCCCAGCTGCTCCTAGAAGGTCCCTTATGTATTGATCTCTGTTAAAGGTTTATGTCTAAATACACCTGTTATCTCTTCACTTCCAGGTGGGCTGTGGTGCCATAGGCTGTGAAATGCTGAAAAACTTTGCCCTGCTTGGAGTGGGACTGGCCAAGAGCTCAGGAGAGGTTTGCACTCTTTTTGTCTTTGTTTGACTGCATTTCTTTAATTACAGCAATGATTTTTATTGGTTGAACACTGCATCTGTCCATCCTCAGGTGTGCATCACAGATCCTGACCTTATAGAAAAGTCCAACCTGAATCGGCAGTTTCTCTTCCGACCACATCATATACAGGTTCTCTCACTTCTCCTCCACAAACATTTCTTTGCCTTTGCTTATCCTGGCTAACTTAATATACTTGATATTAAAACACATTATTGAAACAATGACAGGAAAAGAAACTTGGATCAGGGTCAAGATTAGGAGTAGTGATTTATCTTCCCCACTCATATCCTCCACCCCCTTCTTTATAATACAAAACACATACGCACACTTACATGTTTCCTGTGTTTCTCTGTCTCAGAAACCGAAGAGTACCACTGCAGCAGAAGCCACTCTGGAGATTAACCCTGACTTGCAGGTGGATGCTCACCTCAATAAGGTGTGTCCAGCTACTGAGGGTATCTACAGTGACACCTTCTACTCCCGCCTGAACCTTGTGGTCACTGCACTGGACAACGTGGAAGCTCGGAGATATGTGGACTGGTCAGTGAAAATTTTAAAGTAACTTAGAGAGAGCATACTCATGGCATAAATGTAGAAGTTAGGAAGGTATTTTATGAAGTGTTTACTTATTTATTTAATTTTCAGCCGCTGTGTATCAAATCAGAGACCTCTCCTGGACTCTGGCACCATGGGAACTAAAGGACACACAGAAATCATTGTGCCAAATTTGACAGAGTCCTACAATAGCCATGTGAGTATGCGTGAGAGTTTGCATGTCATATGTTTTTCTTGTCTGTTTGCTTCACAGGAATAGACTTTCATATATCATTTTCTTTGCTTCCCAGAGAGACCCCCCAGAAGAGGAAATCCCATTCTGCACTCTTAAGTCTTTCCCTTCTGTCATAGAGCACACCATCCAGTGGGCCAGGGACAAGGTCTGCTCCCTTAAAGTCAAACATAATTACTCTTCCATGAGCTAATGATCATTATTATCATTTTAGAAAGTATCTATTCAATACTGTACTCATTTTTAATTTTTTGCCTAGTTTGAGAATTTGTTCGCCCACAAGCCCTCTATGTACAACTCCTTCTGGCAGACCCACTCCTCAGCTGAAGTTGTGCTACAGGTATGAGTTTGTGTGTCATAGGTTAATAAACAGGACCTTTGTGTAAATATATGCCTACAATTCAATAACACATTATCGATTTTTTTATATGTGTGTACAGAGGATGCAGGGGGGGGAAAGTCTGGAGGGGTCATTCCAGGTCATAAAGCTGCTAAGCAGGTGGCCTAGCCAGTGGAGACAGTGCATCACTGTAGCTCGTCTGAAATTTGAAAAGTATTTTACAAGAAAGGTAACAAGTCACAAGAGTTGTTCATCTCATTATCATTCCTTTTTAATTAAAGGAGGAGAATCAATGTACTGATAATGTCTGATGTTATCTTTCTGTAGGCCCGACAACTGTTGCACTCTTTCCCCCTTGACACAAGGTTAAAAGATGGAAGTACGTTTTTTCCCAAAAGAAATACACATACAGAATATGTAGAATATAACAACAATATAAATTGTACTTTAAAGCACAAAATATAGTTAATTTTTTCTCTCTTCCTTAGGTTTGTTTTGGCAGTCACCAAAAAGACCTCCAGCACCTATTGAATTTGACCTGAAAGACACTTTGTAAGTATGCTGCTCTTGTATAACTGTTAAAGCCTCTCGTATTTTATGTTTTACCTTTAAGCTTACCAAACCCTTCCCTTTTCCTATCAGGCACTTCACTTTCATTGTCAGCATGGCCCGGCTCTTGGCAGGGATTTATAACATCCCTTACTCAGAGAACGTAGGTCATTTAGCATACACACACACACACACACAGACACACATACGTACATATATACACATACGTGTATATATATATATATATATATATATATATATATATATATATATATATATATATATATATATATATATATATATATATATATATATATATATATATATATATATGCACAAAACGACTCACTGCATTTTCTTCCCATCCTTCTCAGGACGTCTCTGAAGAGGCGGTGAACCGGATTCTTTCTGATGTCAAGATTCCCGAGTACAGGCCCTCACAGAAAGTAAGCTTGTTCATTGATCTGATTCTTGGCTTTCTATCTGATTGTTGAATAAACCTAATCTTGTGGATTGTTGTGTCCCTCCCAGTGTATAGAAACAGATGAGACGGCAAAGAAGCCTGACTTTATGAAGATGCCTCTAAGCAGTGAAGAGGAGAGAGAGGCCATCATACAGCTGGAGCAGGCTATCGCTACTGACGTCACACTAGGTACGTAGAGAAAAACATCCAAGATTACAGCTACAATTCAAAGCTGAAATCTTTAGGGGTACATCATTATTATTAATTAATAATGTCATTATTATATCCTGTAAGACTACTGTGTGATAAAGGGATGACGTGTGTGCTTTCACATGCAATCTGTAGAGAGGCTACGGATGAGACCAGTGCTGTTTGAAAAGGACGATGACAGTAATGGCCACATGGACTTTGTTGCATCAGCATCTTCTCTCAGAGCCAATATGTACTCCATTGAGCCAGCTGACAGACTCAAGACCAAACGCATCGCTGGCAAGATCATCCCTGCTATTGCCACGGCAACAGCTGCTGTAGCTGGACAGGTGAGAACATATCAGTAACTAATACTCATGTTTATGTATTGAGTTTGTCCCGTGAAGACATTGAAAGTTGACATACATACTGGACGGTCACTTTATTAGGTACACCTTGCTAGTACCGCACCTCCTTTTCTTAATGGCATAGATTCAGCGTGGTTCTGGAAACATGCCTCAGAGATTTTGAGCCCAAAGTATGCCAAGAAAATATCCCCCAGCAGGATTACACCAACCACCACCACCACCAAGCTGAACCCTTAATACAAGGCAGGATGGATCCTTGCCTTCTAGTTGTTTACACCAGATTCTGACCCTACCATCTGAATGTCACAGCAGAAATCATGACTCATCCGATCAGGCAACGTTTTTCTGATATTCTCATTTCCAGTTTAGGTGAGCCTCTGCAAATTGTAGCCTCATTTTCCTTTTTTTTTAGCTGATGGCAGTGTTAGCTCGAACCAGTTCGGCCACTCTCATCTGACCTCTGCCACAATTTTCACCCAGAAGAATTGCCGCTCATTAGATATTTTCCCCTCTTTTGGACCATTCTCTGTAAACCCTAGAGATGGTTGTCCGTGAAAATCAGTCGATCAGAAGGTTCCCGTCTCACACCAACAACCAGGCCATGTTTTAAGTCACTTAAATCACCTTTTTTTCCCCATTCTGATGCTTGGTTTGAAATTCAACACAACATCATGACCATGTCTACATGCATTGAATTGCCACATGATTGGCTGATTATATATTTGCTACCTAATTAAGTGTCTGGCAAGTGTATTTTAATAGTTTAACTTGCTGCAGTTATTGTAAAAATACCAACAGATATTTACTCAATTGTCACTTAAATTTAAGTGACAAATGTAGGTGTTCAGAATAACTACATGTAGCTGATAATATCATTATGATTGCTCAGATTTATTAGAGCATTAATGTGCACATCTGTGTTAGCCAAAATGAATTCTATTTATTCTTTATCAAACTCTGTTCATTTTTCTATTATTTTGACTTCCTTAGGTGGCCCTGGAGATGATTAAAGTGGTTGGAGGCTATGAGTTTGAGTCTTTCAAAAACTGCTTCTTTAACTTGGCCATTCCTGTAATGGTGCTCACTGAGCCTGCCCCAGTTAAACAGACACTTATCAGGTAGGAGGATATGTACAGTTAAACTTTCACACACACAATATCTCACTCTGTAACTCTGCTTAAAGGCTTGGCAGTTATGTCACTGTGTAGTACAATTTTCAAAAAATTCAGCATGTTTAACGTGTGTTTCTTCATTATTAAAATACGAAGTAGTGACACAATGTCTCTCCCAGGGACAACATCTACTTTTCCATCTGGGACTGTTGGACTATCGTTGGCCATGAGGACTTCACTCTGTCTGACTTCATGAATGCAGTGAGGGTGAGAAACATTTCCTCACATTCTGTTGGTGCTTTAGTTATTTACCATATTATTTCACTTTCCATGAGGTTTTTGATGACTTTTTTTTAAAGTTTATTTTTGTCAAATACTTTTTTGTTGATGATTTATTCCAGGAGAAGTATGGAATTGAACCCACTATGGTCGTCCATGGTGTGAAGATGCTCTATGTGCCTGTGATGCCTGGACACTCGAAGAGACTCAAACTCACGTAAGTACTTAACCTAGAAAGGGATGCTCTTTTTCTTGATGTGCCTTTTTTTATGACAAGAAGCAGCACCTCCTGGTCTTCCTTATCACCACACCTGATCCACCTCACCACCACGTCTTTTTGTATGTTTGGAGTTTGGAGAAAGCTAATTTAAAAGCAATCCTGTCTTCTTAACAGGGCCCCGCAGATCCATAAAATGTCTTAAATTTAGCTTTTGATATTCAAGGTCTAAAAATGTCTGGAATTGTAGGAGTTATGGCATTACATTAAGGCAGAGTGAACAAGTGTAATTATATTTGTTCAGTTTGTTATTTATTATTATTATCATTATTTTCTGATTATTTTACACAACCAACCAACGTATTAATTAAAGTAAAAAACAAATCAGCAATTTGAACTATAATGAAACTAATCATTAGTTGCGTTCCTATATAAATTACTTCAAAATTAGCTCCATTTCAACCCACTAAAACAGTAAAATCCTGCTTTTGCACTACTATGTCTCACCAATGGTATTAATTTTTCCTTAAAGAGGTATTAAAAATGTCTTAAGTTATTAAATTTGTTCTTAAAAAATGTGCAGATACCCTGCTTAACCAAGTTATTATCCTTGCTTCATCATAGTGAAATGATTCATCTTAAGCCTCTTGTCCCTGACTCTCTGTAGGATGCAGAAGCTGATCAAGCCATCAGTGGACCGCCGCTACGTTGACCTCACCGTGTCGTTCGCTCCGGAGGCAGACGGAGATGAGGACCTCCCTGGCCCACCTGTCAGGTACTACTTCAGCCACAACGGAGAGACGCCCTGACACCTTCCTAGACATCATCCTCAAACCTCCTGTGTCCTTACGTCCCTTCTTTCATGTATACTATTGTACCCCAATTACCTGGGCCAGGGCCAAGAGCTTTCCCCCAGGATGTTATATGACGCTGGTAAAGCTCCTGGCCCCAGCACGAGCCTCCCCCGTACTTCATGGAGCAAGAAAAGACCAGCCCTGGTTCCTGTTTTTCTTGCCGCAGATCTAGCCAGTGGAACATGAGGCTGCTTCAGTAGCACTTAACTGTACTTGTGTACATACATTTTCTCTGTTCTGTTTTCTACTCTGGTGAAATGCACAGCTCCGCCTGTGTCGATGCCTTAATTGATTAATAATGTTTTTTTTGGCAGTGAGTCTGACTAAAAACTGTTTACAGAAACCTGCAAACTCCCAGCATCTCATTTGTGTTTTAAATCTACTAGGCCCTAAAAAGAGGTGGTGGGAGGACTGTTGGGGACAATAAAGTGGATTTGTAGATAGTAGGCATCATATCTTTGTCCTCTCCTCCCCCTGGCTTTAAAAATATTGCCAACCACAAAATTGGCCAGTTGCTGGGCCATCTCCCCTTGTATAAACAGGTCAAGCCATTATTTGTTGAATAATTTGGAGGTGTAAAAGGTCAGTGGACAACAGAGAAACCACCAAAGATACAAAGTTTTGTTGTCTGCAGATGATTGTTCTCTTTTATGATCACTTTGCCTCATAAAAACACATTTATATCACAGCGGAGCAAGAGCAACACACATCGAGAGTCTTGACTAAAACTGCAACAAAAAAAATTGTTGGCTATCTATTTTAATAACTGATTAATAATTGTGGGTTATATTTAAAGAAAACATGTCCAAATTCTGATTCCATACTCAAATGTCAGTATTTTCTTTTCTGTTTTATTTAGTTTTCTGTGACAGTAAACTAAATATATTTGGGTTGTGGCTTGATAGTTAGGACAAAAGAAGACATTTGAAGACGTCACCTTGGGATTTAGGAATTGTTGATCAACATTTTTTACCAATTTATAGACCAAGGGATTAATCGAGAATATTGATAGATTAATCAATACTGAAAATAACCAGTAGTTGCAGTACTAGTCTTGACGTGCTTCATACCATGTTGACATGGGTCAGTTTGTGGGGATATATCAATGTCCTGTTTCCCAGAACTGAAACACGTCAACCGTTGAGAGAGAAGCAGCAGTTTTTTTCAAATGGCTCCGCAGATCGGGACATCATGGCTGCAGTACCTTGTCTACTTCTTCTGTGTGGAGTACATGGTTGATGTGTGCTACAGGCATCAATGGATGTGTTGCTTTGTGACGTAGCCAGTGTGTGTATCACTCCACACTATGGATAAAACCACCTGCTAGTAACTGTTAGTCTTGCCTACGTTGTTTAACATATTGGTAATGGCATCAGTTAACACATTTGGGTAAACAGTATGTCCATTAATTTAAGTCACTGCATGAGTTGAAACGCTGTTTCACAGAAAAGTTTTTTTTTTGACGAACATGAAACCGTATCAACATCTGAAATCACACTCCTACCGTTTTAAACTTCTTCTTTTTTTAAATCGTAACTGTTCATGATTTATTTGTTGCATTTGTTTATAGATGTGTGTCCATGACATGTATTTATTTACTTGTTACTCATTTTTGTCAGTTTCTGTGTCAAACTGAGCCAATTAATGAGCTCTGAGTCATGGTGCACTGGTTAATTGTTAATCAATGATGAACAAATTCATCCTAAAAGTGTTTATCCAGATGTGTAAATTGCCTTCTTTTTAGTTTTGAAAAGGGTATTTGAAACGGTCATCATTGGCTTACAGTGACGATAATGTTAATATACTTTTGAATAGAATCATTTAAAAATCTCGTTCTCTTACAGGTTATCATTTGTGTCAGAAAAAATTACCTTCTGGCCTATAGCCAAACTAAGACTGAAGTCACACAAAATGCTTCCTTTAACACATGTATTTCTCTCCTAATAAACGAAGGTGGTGAATTTCACTTTGCAAAGAAAATGTCTCATACTGACAACACTTCTCGTGCAGTGAATGTCATAAGTGTACAACAAAAGAGTGTTAACGAGTGACAATTATAATGATGTATGTTCCTTTGACAGACAACTCAACCAATGGTCCAATAAAATGTGAGTTTTCGGGATGTCCTCAAGACTAAAGTGGCTCAGTCTTTGCTTTAAAAACATCACAAGCTTTCAAAATATAGGAAAAACCACTGGCTTGAGTACTATATTTTGTTTTTATTACACCGGGTACCATCATACACAAAATCTCATTTATCTTTTTTACAAGTATAATTTGACATTGTACACAAAAAATATAATTATAAATACATTCCATGAAGTTCATTTAGTGCAATTATATTCTATTTATTTCATTATTTTTCAAATGGTAGTTTTAAAATACTCAAATTATTGTATTTACATATCACAGAGCCTTAAGCAATGACTGCATGGCATTTGATTTCACACTAAATACTAAAACATTATATATCGAGGTCCTGCATGTTACCCCAGCTGGGTCCCACCTTGACTTTAGCCTTTAGCTTCACATACAGTTTCACTGCTGACTCCATCTCCCTCTTGACAATCTGGGCAACCTGACAGAAAGAGGGGTTGGACAACAAAGACAAAAAGTGATGAACATACAGTATATGTATATAGTATTTTATCAGTTGCCCTGTCCCTCCGCTTGTGCCAAAGAATGTGTAGGATAGATCCTGTTCTGAGGAGAAAAATTGATCCAAAAAGGCCCCAAAATTAACTTTATTCAACTATGAAAAAACTATAGTAGTAGGATTTCACTACTTTTTCTTGTTCTTATATATATATATATATATATATTTATATATTTAGCCTGAGCTGAATTCCTAAATGTTTTTTTGTGTTTTTAATCATGACAAACTAGAATGGTCAGCCAATAAATCCTGAAAAATTAATAATCCAGAAGATAATTCTCATACCTGTAGGAGGTCTTCCTCTGCAGTTTCGTAGATAAGTTCATCATGCAGCTGCAGGACAAAATACGCTCCTCTCAGATGAGACGACCCAGCCCTGCGGTGATGACTGGCTGTATAACGGACACATCAAACATACAGTAAATTTTACTTTGAAGTAATGCTGTCTGCATGTGATGCTAAACTTGGGATAGTTAAATAGGTAATCTGCACATTTATAGGTCTATATGTTTAAATCTGAGGCTCTACTAGAATATCTTTGCACGATTTACAATTCAAAAAATTCTGTATTTATCTTATACCAGCCACTTTAGCTTCTGCCTCTTTACGGTCCCCCTCCCAATGAGCCCACACTGTTCTGATTGGCCAGTTTTTTGAAAGCTGCCCCTGGATAGACTTCTGCTATCTCAAGAATCAACTTCATTCACCTATGAAACAAACTATAGTAGTAGGATTTCACTATTTTTTCTTGTTCTTTACTTGAAATGTCAACTTCTGAAATACACCCCGACATGTCTGAGCTGGATTCCGATCTTAAATATGAGCATGGAGAGTAATATAGAATATAGAAAAACCTTTGCAACAAAAGCAATGGAACCGACAGCTGTTTAAGGGCATGCTTGACGGGCTACCAGCAAGGTAGAAAAAGTTCATTTCAAGTTTTGGAATTTTGACGATGAATAGCAGAGACATTCAACATAATAATAGTATTAGAAAAATTACAAAAAGCATAATATTTCCTCTTTAAGGTACGGTTAAGTGTGTTACCTGGGCGTGTGTGCTGGTGAGACTGTGGAGCTGCAGGGTATGTTTTCCGGAGTCGTTTCTGGATGTTCACAGTGGCAAGTTTAACAACGTCTGCTGCTGAGCCCTGTACAGCCGAGTTCACTGCCTGGCGCTCTGCCTGAATCGGCAAGGGAGAGAGACAGACAAGATTTAACATCACACGCCTTGCATATAAATTCAGCCAAAGTCTGATGGATTAGCATGCTTACATGTGCTTTGATGTGTGTGTTGGTGTTAGTGATTCCAGGTAGGTATCTCCGACGGCCCATCAGGGTACGAACGTAGCCATTCTTTATACAGCCCTTCACTGTCTCTTTGAGAAAATGGTTGATCCCTGAAACACAAAACAAAACGTAAATGTTTCTGGGCGGCAATTTAGAAGCTAACTTGACTTTGTTGTGTTCAATAGGCGGCTTCAGTATTTTGGTTTCATTTACTGCACAACTCTTCTTTTTGGAGTTTTACATGTGTGGTATAGTCGCAATTTTAATATCATGTTTTTTTAAAAACAAGAAAATATGAAAACTAACAGACTACAAAGTAAAAAAGCTTGAACATGACAAGAAGAATTTAAAAGAAAAGAGAATAAAACAAATATATAATCAACAACTGTAGGAGTTTTGTGAAAATGGAAATACTGCCACCAGTACACATAATACACACAAACACTTCATACATATATATACCTGGGCCCAGGAAGTAATGAATGGGACAGTAGCGTACACCATACCTTTGTATCTGGCCTTGAAACTCTCTATGTAGCAGGCTGCATCATTTTCCTCCACTCCCATCTGCTCCCCCAAAGACTTGGCTCCCATTCCATAAATAATGCCATAGCAAATCTGAAAACACAAATACAGATTTGTGAGCAAACCAGTGGGAATACATGTTTGTCTTTCTCCTTCCTGCCTATCTGTACCTGTTTTGCCTGTTGTCTAAGGCTGTCGTTCACAGTCTCGGGGTCAACACTCTTCCACTCAGCAGCGATGCAGCGAAACACATCTGCTCCTCCATTCAGCACCTGGCAACACAAACACACACACACTTCATCATTTCCTTTATTGATTTTTTTGTTTTGTTTGTCACTGTGTGTTGGTTAGCCACTGACCTGCAGCAGACGTTGATCTTTGGAGAGATGAGCCAACACTCTCAACTCCAGCTGGGAATAATCAGCTGCTAATATCATTCCACCTACAATATGATGCAGACAAAACAAAGGTGACAACATTCTAAGAGAAAGTAATAGGTAAACAAGGTAACCACAAATAACAATTTAGTAACCTGAAAAAGGTACGAAGGCGTGTCTCATGCTGACAGAGAAGGCCGGGCCTTGTTCTGCACCTCCAGCTGGAACTGAAGACACCATGGAGTGTCTTTTCTTTCTGTAACAAAAGTATAATCATAACTATGACAAACCATCTCATTCTATTATAATGAATGACTTTGAGTTAGCTTAGCACTTAACATGTTAACTTCAGAGAAAACCTGTGGAATGAAGTGCATCCCCACCCACACATAGCATGTAATACTGTACATTATGAGGCTTTAAGATTTACATTGTGTGCACAGGTATTACAGGTGCATTAAAGTTCCTGTTGTTTGCCTATATTGTCTTATAAGTGTACATTTTGTGTACAGAGTATTATGAATATTACCATGGAAGACTGGACATTACAGGACTTTACAAACAAACAATAAGGGGAATAAGGTGTAGTATCCGGGCTAATAAGCACCTTTCATACATTAACTTTCATGCTAACATATGAAGCTTTTACATTTTGAAAATATTATTTTATGGAGATGTTTGTTTTCTACATATGTGCCAACCCAAAAACAGAATATTTACCAGATAATAGCGGCGTATTTAAATACACTCTATAAGGCAGTTGGGTATTATGCAAAATGTGTTATTAATCTGTATTTTTTTTAAACTAAACTCATTAAATTGTTTTTCAACTAGATTTATCCACAACCAGACATTACGATGCATTTTTAATGACAATAAAGCATATTTAATTTGACTGAGAACACACAGGAAGCCTCTCAGGTACCCTGAGTGTCCTCACTAAGAACCACTGTAGATCAGGTGCAGTGAAATATCATTCAAAAAGCCTTGACCTACCCTGCTTTGGTGGTCATGTGGCCTCCATCTTGTGAAGGTGGGCTCTCACCCACCACTGTGGGCATGTGAATCTCAAAGTCTTTGGGGACATTCTGTATGTTGGGCTCAGTGAAGCTCACTCGACCTATTAACAGAGTGAGAGTGGTGAATGCATGCTTCATAGTTGGGAAGGGTAAAAAAAATCATATAAGCCATACTGAACATTCGTATGAATATGAAGGTGGCTCTCCATGCAATACATAACATAATATCTTGATGCATGGAATGTGTGTTTCACCTGTGGCTGTGTGTGTTTGAGCGATGGGGTATATTCTGTCCATGTCCAGTGCAGGGTGATATTGCTTCTCCCTTTGCAGGGGAAACACCACTTTAGTCAGAGCGTTGGTGATCCTCCTCCACTCTAGAATCACCCCCGGCAACGGGTGCAATGGTAGAAGCTTCTCCAGAACATCCTGACCACATCATCTCATTTCAGTTTGGACATAGTGGACATTTCACCTCTTAAATACTACTGTGCCAATTTCACTTGTCAAAAATGTATGTTTATATCTTTAAGTGTTTTCACCTTTGTGGTGCTGAACTGCTTTCCAAGTCGTACTCTGCCGCCACCTCTCCGGGTGTAGCCTAGAGTCTTCTTACTTTTCGATCCACCCATGTCTCCGTTTGGAGGCAGGTGGAGCTCTAAGAACAAAATCTACAGTACAATATACACAAGAGCACACACAAGTTTGACTTTTACTTACTATGCATTGTTGCCCTTGCACATGTGCTCCTCCTCCAGACAATTTAAATTAAAAAAAAAAGAAAAACATGGATGGGATGGAGAAGGAGAGGTGTCAGACCTGTGCTATGTCGTCAATGCTAGTCAGGGAGAAGCCGTGTCCAGCCAGATTGTAAGCCTGAGATTCCAGCGCTGTGATTTTGGCTTGCATCACATGTTTTTGCCTTTCACACTCTTTAACACTGAAGCCCACGCCGTTCAGTTCCAGCAGAGCCAGACACACCTGGGAGGGCATCTCAATGTTCCTGAAAGACTCTGACACATTTCATACAATCACATTAAAAAAATGTCACTCATATTTTTATGACACTTCTAATCATTGCTGAAATATTGTCTGTTAGAATGTGCGCTCTTTGTACCGAGCATGCCGTCTTTCTCAAGCAGGCCAGTGAGATGGTTCATGACAGCATATATAAGCACACTCTTGGTCGCTGCCCTGACACGGGGACAGTGTGCGTGTGCATTCCCAAGTCCATCTAACAGAGGTAATTCCTCAGGACAGTAGACCGTCACCATGTTGGGTATAGTCCTCTCCTCACTGCCAGGGTCCATCAGCCAGCACGCCACCTACGGTAAGCATTTAATAAAGGGTCAAGTTTTGTTGTTTTTTCTCAGGAAAACAATAAAGGAATACAAAGATCTGAGTGTCTACGTGTCTGAATGTGAATAAACTGTCTCTCTCACCTTGGGGTCCTCGTAGTTACCCTCCAAGCTGACGCCACAGCTAAGCACTAGAGTCTTGTACACCTGAATGATGTCATACGTGACAACCACACCCCCTCCATGACCAGCTGACAGCCTGCTCAGACAGGCCTTCACCTGCCCCAGCCTCTCACTCAATGGCAGATTTCCATCCAGTGGAGGAGGGGCCAGACTAGAGCTCAAACCTGAGGGGTAACAGGAGTAGTTGAAGTAAGGGAACAGTTATGAGTGAACTGATTTATTTTTGTGTGTGTGTGAATACCTTTGCTCTGCTCTTGCTGCAGGGATATGTAGTAGGCATCTCTTGCTCCCCAGCAGACAGCCAGCCCAATCAGCACCAGTCCCTCACTATCTCTTACTGGAAAACCATCAGCTGTGTGAAGCTTCTGATGAGCAGCTGACACTGTGCACACACGTGCATGAAAGAGGAGACTGATTTTGTGATGGTAGTTTTCTTTTCACAGTTTGTAAATGAATAAATAATAAACAAATAAATAAATACAATAAAGGAAAAGAATGATTTTTAAAAGAATTTCTTCAAGTTCATTGTTTATACCAAAATTATAAGACCAGTGTGTAAGGCTTAGAGGGATATATAATATTTATAAGTATGTTTTTGTTAGTGTCTAATCACCTTTAAATAAGAATTGTATTTTTTTCTACCTTCAAATGAGCCCTTCATATCTACATAGGGAGCTGTTCCTCTTCCACGGACCGCCATGTTTCTACAGTAGTCAAGAATTATAAGCCAAACATTGGCCCTAGAGAGGGCCTTTAGCATTTTTCGTGAGTTTCACGGCCACCGAAGGTTCTCCTACATGCTTGGAAAGGAGGGTGAGGGGGAGGAGTATTCTGTCGGTTGCAATGTGCAACCTCACCAGTTGTTGCCATTAAATCCTACACACCTTTAAGTCCTTTAAATGGTATAAGGTGATGATACTTCTCTACAACAAATACTTGACAGATGACATCAGTCTTGAGATCAATTTAAAACAAAAATTAATTTTACTGAAAAATTAATGTAATTTTTGTGTATCAGTTACCTCTCTTATGTTTCCCTCCTATTTCCTCCTCAGGCTGCTGCCTGTGCTCCTTCTTTTCACAGGCCAAAGCCAGAGAGTACCGATCCTTTGTTTTCCACTCATTAATGAAAGTGTGGAAGAGGCCCCTGTCACTTGCCACGTCTATGATAGAGAAGTTCCCAGAGTTGCTGGAACAGAGTGATGCATCCTGGGACAGCTGAAGAGTGAAGCCTTCATCAGTCACAGGTGACTCTGTATCAGAAAGGGTCTTTGGCTGAGGGGGGGGTGGAGAAGGCCAGTCTTGTGGAGGGCTGAGGTTCTGGTCGGAGAGTGGCAGGGGTTTGGATTTTAAAGTTGGGTGTGAAACAGTAGTGGGGTTTACTTTGGTGTGCTGCTCAGATTCAGGTAGTGTCTTGGGTTTGTGTCCCAGCTGGTGTTTGTGGTCAATAGCTCTGGACTGCTTATTAGTGTATCCTGGGCGAGTTTTAGAACACACAGTTTTAGGAGCTGCTGGTTTCCCTGGCAGGAGGGTGGAGGGAGTCGACTGGTTGAGAGGCTGAGCAATGAGAGGCGACTGGACAGACGAGGTGGTCAGTTTTATTCTTGGTGTGACAGGTGGGGTTTCCTGAGTAGGGGGGATAAGGTCACCAGCAAAGCCTGGTCTCTCTGTTACATTCTCACTGTCATGTCTTGAGGGTTTTTGAGAACCACTCTCAGCAGCAGCGACCTGCACATTCAGATTTCCTCTTTTTCTCCTCACCTGTATCGAGGACTGCAGTATTTTTGTAACTTCTGCTGCAGCAGCAGTCTGAGTGTGTTTGCCTGTGAGGCCTGTTGTAGTGTTTTGCCAGGGCTGGTCAGACATACTAGGCCAGAGGTCAAAGATCTCTTGTAGGCCAGGGCTGCAACAAAGAGTACTTTCAGGTGCATTTTGGAAATTAGGATGTTTTAAAACTGCATTATCTGACAGTAAAGTATTCATTTTCTCTTCCTTCTCCTTCTCTTCCTTTCTTTTATTCTCTAAGTATTTCTCATTTCTACCCTCTTCGCTTCTGTGTGTAGGGGCTGGATTATTACTGGCTTTACCCATGTCATACTCATTTTGAATTGTGGTAGATGCTTTAGGAGTAGTAGTTGTAGGTTTTAACTGTATCTGACCAAGTTCAGATTGTGAATTCGACAGCTGGTCTGTGTTGGGTTGCTCAGCTTCATGATGGCTGGCTTCTTGCTCTTTTTCAGTTCTCTCCGTATGTCTGAGCACACTCTGCCTCTCCAGAAAGTGTTCACCCACAAGCAGTGAGTCACCCCACTCAGACAGGTTGAAGAAGGACTCGCCCCATTGGATTGCCTCCTGCTTTTCCGCCTCCTGGTTGGCAAGGAGCTCGCTGTGCCGTCGCTCCTGGGTTGACGAACAGGGACGTTCGACTCTGACCTCCTGGCCACATTCCTCTTCGTCTGATTGGTCGATCTGATGTGGACTCAGAGCAGCCAGCAGAGAGCTGTCGTACAGGCTGTCGAAGAGGAAGCTACTGCTTCTGTTAGAACTCTCAGAAACGGCTTGATTGGCAACGGGCACTTCACCATCATCACCAACTTCATCTTTATCTTCATCCATGTTATCACCACCATCTGGATCAGAAGGAATCTGTGATAAAAAAGGTAAGCTTTTAATTTTTAAGAGGCAAAATATTTGAATATATGTTTGCAATCAGTACATGATGGATGATTCTGGTCACCCACCTGGTGGCTGGTGTTTAGGATGAGCTCCATCTGGCTATCTGTGAGAGAAATACTGAATCTGGGACAAGCGTCATCGGGAGCTTCCAACCTGTTTCTTCTCTCATCGGCGTCTCCCTCTTGCACTGCAGCTGCTTCTACCACTTCCTCCTCTTTTATCTTTTCAGTTTCTACCAACTCATTCATACTTCTCTCATTCCCATCTCTGGGTTGATCCACCTGTTGAAAAATGATCCTTTCTGTCTGAGTGTCCAATTCAAAGCTCTCACCAAAACTCTCTTCTCCCTTTTTCATTTCTCCCTGAACCTCCTCATCTCCTGCGTACAGCTCGGGAGATGAAAACGTATCTATCTCTCCGCCTTCTATCCTTCTTCGCTTGGCCTCAGGTGAGATTAAGGGAGCTGAGGCAGGAGAGACAGGCTGAGGAGAATCTGACATGTCTTCATTTCTTGGAGCAGAAACAGTGCAAGGAGTTTGTTGTGCAGGGCCAAGAGCAGGAAATGTGCACGTGTTATGTGAGTGTGATGTCTGCACAGTCTCTACATTATCTTGTAGGCTTTTGTCAGTTTGTATAGAATGGAGGACTTTGCTTAGGGCTCTTGAATGTTTCAGTCTACCTGGTTGCACAGGTGAGTCACCCGTGGTGTTGTCTACTTTTGATGTCTTTGTGGAGACACTTTGTTGTAGTTCTTTTACCCTGGAAATCAGGGCTCTAAACCGAGGAGGAGCCATGGGGGAAGGACAAGGCTGAGGAGGTGGCTTGTGTTGAAGCAGGGGGCTAGATACAATCTCTGCTAATTCTTGTGTCAGGCTTCTTTCAGGACGTACGGGCCAACTTGCTTGCTGATCCTCTGGTCTGACTGAGACTTTACTTGCACCCCCTTCTTTCTGCACTGCTTTTCTGTACTCTTGGCCTCTTTGTTCTAATTCCTCACTCTTTTCTTTGTCTCTTTTTTCATCTTGCTTTTCTGTTTCATTTGCCAGAGATGATTTTGTATTTCTTTGTTGTTGATTTGCTTCTGTCACTCTTTCTACTAAAACTTCATTACCTAATTGTGCTCTGTCTGGTACGCTCCTCTCTTCCAATTTTTTCTTTACCCCCACTGCTTCAGGTTTGCTCCTGTACTCTCTCCTTGCTTCTCCCTCTTTTCTGCTTTTTGTTTTCTCTCTTTTAGATTCTTCCTTACTCTCTTCTCTACGCCTGCCAATATCTCTCCTGTTGCTTGTCTTAAACCCGTCTACCTCTTGGTGGTTTGTAGTGCTAACTGTCTGTGCTTCTTGTGAGCTGATATATGAGTTGTCTGAGTTACTGCTGGAATGGTCATCAGCGCTGGTGACCACAGAAGCCCCGGTGTGTTGTTGGGACACAAGTGTTGTTGGGTCCCACTGAATACCTAGCTGTGCCAGGTCTTCCTGAAGGAGGAGCCGTGCCTCAGTCACGATCTCAACGGCTGCTTCCTTTTCTGTCAGAGCTCGTCCACCAGTGACCCAGACACAGCGGAGGTTCCGCCGCTCAGCTGCTTCCACCTCACTCTCATCCACTGCACGCTTAGAGCTGAGGAAGAAAGACATCTGGGATCATACTACAGTGAGGCTGTGGTGTTCATGTTTGACAGTACATATGCTCACCCACACACACACGGCACAGCCTTCAGGAGCATTTTGGGGTTCATTGTGTTGCCCAAAGACACATCAACATGCAGACTAGAGGAGCCAGGGATCAAACATTGATTCTCCACTCTACGCCCTGAGCTCTATCTCCTGAGCCACAGCTGCCCACGTGCAGTATTACCAGGAGATGTATGTTTTGTAAAATAGTGGTTTCTTGTCATATCTCCCCCTGTACGATGGGCCAAGGAACAACAAGAATCTGTTAATGAGTTAATTTACAGTTAATCATTAAACGTCTTGTTTCTGGGGTACAGTTTTACTTTAACAGGGACATTTAGCAGATTAGTTATTGAAAAAAAGCAAGCATCTGTACTTTTCCTATTGAAACATTTGAAATTGGCATATAGGGCAGAGTTTATAGTTATGTCTTAACTTCATCATGGGAAACATTGTTTAATGTGTGTAATCTGATAAGGGAAATAAACTAAGTGCAATGCTATGGCTTCCATAAACTGCTGGTCCTCCATTTTCAATAGCCTTTTGTCAAGGGACTAATATTCTTGATCTCCTAATATGCATTTATATCTTACTGGAACACACACCTACCTCTTAAATGGGACAGCATTCCTTAAGGCTTTCTCTACATCAGCTACTGTAGCCCTGGCTAATTCAGCAACAGTGCAGAGACCTTGTGCGTAGAGTGCTCTGGCTCGTGTTGCATTCAGGAGGGAAACCCTGACCAGATCTACCAGCTCCCTCTGGATTCCGAAGCTCAGTCTGGTCTGGTACTGAGACAACAGCAGCTCCATGTTGTGCCAACCCAAACGCTTGCAGAACACTGTGACCATACCTGTTGGGTGAGGATGTAAATTACAGTTATTGAATAACTTAATGTCTTACTTTTTGGCTCTTCTTGGTTTTTCATTGATTATAAACATCATTTTTCAAAAGATACAGGCTCACACACAGACCTAATCTAAGCCACATTTATGAAAAAAACCAACTGAATCGGAATCACACTAGGATCTCATGAACACTATCTTGATGCAAAAAGCACGGGCACTTAATGACGGATATCTGTCTGAAGGAGGTACGTTGTTACCGACATAGCAGCTAATGGACATCTGTGCTGCATATCGTCCTTTTAAAGTTCTCCAGCTTTTTGCATCGAGTTACTGTACGTGTCACCGCTCCCCCTTTTTATTATGAAGTCTTGTGCAGTGTTTTAAGTTCTATATAGTTGTTAATTATGTGCTCCCAACACTCTTAATTGAGTACCTGCATATGTAGAAGCAGATTGCTGGAGAGACTGTAACTGCCCACGATTGCAGTTGTACTTGGATGCTACTGTTCCCAAAGGTACCTCATTCACCAGGTCCTGTAGCACAAGAGTAGTGAAGAACCTGTGAAAAGATCCAACAAAGAGCAAATGTAACTGACAAAGAGCCATCTGATCAAAACAAAATTTTGAGCTTTTCTGTAGTTTAACTTTCAAAAAAAACATCAACACCTGAACAATATAATCTTCAGGAAAATGTTTATTACATTATAGAATTAAACCAAAAACTCTCTGACACTGCTTCATCCAAAACCAAATATTATAATTGTCATAAATATTTAGGACTATTTTATCATATTGAATTAGATAGTTCAGGTGTCAGTACACTAACAACTGTGACTATGACTTCTGGAAGTATTAAACTAGCTTATTTTATTTCCAAGCCAAATGTAACATGTTTACAGTTACAGTCGAACTGTCAGTCAGAAAATGTAAGCATACTGTATAAACTTTGTGTAATTAACATGAGTATGTCCTTTACCGTTTATGAATAGCCATTTGTCTACGCTGCTTCTCTGTCTTAGCGGCAGGTTTGCCGTTGACAGACCGAGCAAGATAACCCTCCTGAACGCCAACCAACTCTGCCACTCTCTTCATTGATGATGAGAGCTGCTCCCACTGACAGAAGAACTGATACCAATCGATGGTAGTCCATTCTGCGTACAGGGGTGTGATCTGAGGAAAATTTGGAAAAGCATTTGTAAATTTCCATTTGAATATATCACTTCATATATGCCTTTGAGGAGTTTGGTGTTTATAACTTGGAAACTCTGGATGGTTCAGGGCTAAAATTAGTATTGACATTATGTTTAATAGTGAGGGTTATGTAGGGTTGGATGCAGATGACAGAACCTCTTTAAACATGTGATAATATAAGATATGTTTTGTACCAAATACAGAATGTGTAAGTCATTTTCCAGTACAAAGCCCTTCATAGCCCGCTGGAGATCTGCAAATATTCCCAGAGCCTCAGGAGGGGACAGGGAGGAAGACAGGGTAGCAGCACCAAGTTGAGTGGGACAGTACTGCTCCTCTGGATATGCAAAGACATAAGAGGATATGTAGTAGTTACTATAGAGGCAACAGTGAGAAAGGCTGATATTTTGGCTTAAGTGGTGTATGAGGTTTAATTGCAGAAAAAATAATGACATTTTTCTTTCCTTTTCAGGCATTTTCTCACCTCACTGAATTCTGGGAATCATTTTGTCAAATATCAATTGTTACCTGATGGTCATCTCATTACTGAAGGCCTGTTATAATGTAGTAGTGATATCATATAATAGTATGAACATTGCACATATTGAGACAGCACTGTGGCGACTGTGGCAGTACCTTGTCCTTGCTTTTGGATACTGATAAATTCATTCTCCATCAACCATTCAACAGAGGTCTCAATAGCCCCCCTGCTGGTCTCTTCGTTTGCCTTTTCTTTGTCATTGCATTTCATGGTGGCAGCCAGTAGTGAACATGAAGCATACAACTTCACATCCTGTGGAGTGCTGGCAACACCTCCGACGATGATCTGCAAGTTGACAAATGTGTTTTTGGTACTAAAACGTTGCCACAACAATTCTATGAATAGGAATTATCATTATCATTATGCATTTACACCCTGAAGTCATCTCTGTGTGTGCAAAGTTGTTTTAAATATCAATCATACCTCCAGTATGGCTCGCAGCATGCTGGTAGTGACACCTTCTCCCTCCCTTCTCACCAGGCAGCTGCTGATTGGTTGAAGGGCACCTTGAAGGAGGCTGATACCTTTCTGACGCTCTGCCTCCTTACACACCAACACACTTTCACCTGGAAGTGGAAAAACAAAATGACATGAGACCAAAGCAGACACACTGTTTTTACATTCACTTTTCAATTAACATGTGTCCGACTACATTATTTGTCAAAGTCACATGGATTTTTTTTTTCTTCCTCTTCCTTCATTCCTTTAATGTTTTGTCCCCCTCTTCCCCCTATACCTGTAGTGTCCACTCCTTTTCTCCCTGCTCTTCCAGCCATCTGTTTGTACGTGAGCGGATCCAACAAGTGGCCATTGAACATTGGGGTTCGAATGATGACCCTGCGGGCTGGGAGATTAACGCCTGAAGAGAGAGTAGAGGTGGCAGCCAGGACCCTCACCATGCCTTGACGAAAAGCTCCCTCCAACACATCGCGCTCATCAAATGTCAAACCTACAGACACAAACTTTATCTTATTTATATGATCAAAACAGCTGCAATGATTCAGCCAACATTTCATTTTGGCTGTAGGATTGTGTGAGTGTGTTCACCAGCGTGGTGGAAGGCCACCCCCCATGGCACAGTGCGCTGGAGGATGGGGTCTAAACCAGCCGGAGTTCGTCTCAACTGTGCTATGACATCCACTAGTCCCTCCTGATCCAGACACACTGGCTGGGGCTCTGCTTCTCCCTGGCGATCTGAAAAATACATAACTCTTATTCAAGCAAAACTAACACATCAGTTGACTGTCAAACCAAAGAATTACTGTGATATTATATCTTGAGGACAAGCTAGAATTGTTCTTGACCTCACTTTTGATTATACAATATTGTGCAATAACAGCAAATGATTTTGAGATGACATTCAAATACACACACCTGCATGTCTGAGGTTGTAAAATTCTCTGGCGATGCTGTCTGCAAGTTTCTCACACCAGTTCTTCGAGGGGCAGAAAAGCAACACAGAGTGGCCCTCCCTCACCGTCTCATAACACAAGCTCACTATGTTGTCATCATCACCCTTTGTAAAAGGAAATGAACATGCACATGGTAGAGAGCATGACTATATTAGTGGTGATGAGAAGGGAGGTATCAATCATGATAGCACATACACTGGATCATCTCTGGGCTACACTTCAGTCTCAATTACCTTAACGTAAAGAGCAGGAGTGAACTGACGAACCACTGAGAGGCTCCTGTCGTATATGCTGTATCCAACCTTGAGATGCTCATGCAAAGGCACCGGTCTGTAATCTGTCTGGTAAAGCTGTGCACCTAACCAGCTGGCCAGGAGGGACAGGTTAGGCAATGTGGCACTCATACCTATTATCTGCACACCCTCAGAAAGGGACCTGTAGAAAGACACACATAACATGCAAATGTCTGACATTCAGATTGTATATGTTACGCAAAAATAACATAAGACCCATGTTAAACACAAACCCAGAGGTGTTCTGCTTCTGTGCGATGTAGCGGATTTTGGTTAAGAGCAGTTCTAGCAGGTATCCTCTTCCAGAATCTCCAACCATATGCAGCTCATCCACCACAACCATACCTAATAGTACAGATATAACACACACATCCAAAAGTCATACTCTATGTTCTATATTCATGAAAACACATCATTATCACAGGTGCATTACCTAGTAGACCCATACTGTCCTCCTCTATTAGTCTGTTAATGAGAGAGTTGGCTTTTTCTATGGTGCAAACAGCCACATCCAGCGTCGCGAAACCTCCAGCAGCCGAGGTGCTGCCCATGTATCCCTCCACACGGACTCCTGCCTCTTCAAATACATTCTACAGGGCCACAGATACAAGGAGATAAAATGTAGACTCAGGATGAAAACACCATGGGCCTCATGCAAGTCATTGGAACACATTTGTTCTTAAAAGGCATGTACAAGTGATTTAAGAAAATGTGTCATTTATCAATTTTCTTGTACTTGATTTAGACTAATAATGAATTTGGAGTTTAAATATGATACTGAAATCAGCAATAATAAAACTGAAAATGTAACAGAAATAAACTTAATGCTCAGGTATTCTGTGCACCATATCGGCATCATCATGGCTTTTATAATTTACTATCTTTTAGATTTTATGATTTCTATTGGCATATTTTGGCTAGATTTCAGTAGCCAGCAGGATGTGAAACTCTGCTGTGTGAAATTCTTGTTTCTTGTTTGCATTTTGGTGACATTTTTGTGAATTCAATTTTCCCACAATCAGAGTGGAATATGTAGCCTTACATGGCAATTTCAGAATGATTATGCTAATGATCAAATCTCATGAATGCACACCTACTCCTAAGTATGCTGCATTCACCAAGCACAAAATGAGTGATTTGGGCAATTCAGAGAGTTTTTGAATCCTACTTGGAACACTTGTATGAGTACCAGTAAGACGGTTTTGGTTTATTCAGAAAATGTTCTTGCATGAGGTCCATTGTCCATAACAACATAACTATTTCCCTTTGTCCACCTCTCCCTCACCTGCAGGTAGTGCATCTTCTCTTTGGCCACAGAGACAAAAGGCAGAATAAAGAGAGCTTTTCTTTTGGTCTCCAATATACGCTTCAACATCAGCAGCTCTGACACCAGAGTTTTTCCAGCACTAGTAGGTGCTGAAAATGGAGGATACAAAATATACATTTTGTTAAAAAGTGCAAACAGTGACTGACTCCCTAAATCACTTTAAAGACAGACATTCAGTTTCTTACCAGAGTATACCAGGTTTCCTCCCTGCAGCACCTGTCCAACAGTGAGGCATTGAGCCTGCCATTCAAACATGTGAGTCACTCTGTGCTTCTGGTAGCGCTCCAAAATAGGTTTTGGTAAACCCCAACTGGATAACAACAGCTTTTCAGCATGCTCTGCAGGAGCACACAAGGCAATGCCTATAGTAGAGAACACACAAATAACTCCTTTTATAAATGGCATTAAAAGTAATTATGTTTAGTACAAAGTAGATTTCATGTGGATGTGGAAAAGAAATCTGATTTTAAGATGACAACATCTAATACCAAATATGAATTCAATCATACAATCTGAACATTGCATATGTGTTCATAAAAGGTTTGAATTACGCCAATAACACACACAGAAACAAAGACATCAGAACAAAGGCACTGATTGTAGAAATTGTAGTTAAAATACTTTACCTGGCTGAGGTACCGTGTCACTGAGAGTACTGAGGTCTAAGCCACTGGGCACTGTGAGCACAGAGGTGGACTGATTCTGGAGTTTAGCTTTCTTCATGGCAGCTGCCAGGCGTGTAGGACTGAATAAGATATAGTCTCTGGATACATCCACAGGTACATCAGCATTCACATTTTGCCCATTTTTGTCTTCACTACGAGCAGAGCTATTTTTTCTGGATGTATTATTCTGCCTACTGAAACACAAAGTAAGCAAAACTATTGCTAACAGAAATGTACAGAAGCAGATAATATATATATTTTTTTTTAAAGGATGATAATGTGCAAGTTAAGACACACCAGGTGGAGCCACTGATGCAGGCAGAAGCTGGCACTGACTGGCCGTTCTTTGGATCCCTCTGCGCATGTTCTGATTCCTCCGCGTCCTCACTGAAGAGAAGCCGCTGAGCGAGGTCTTCACAGTCAGTGCTCCATCCTGGTTTCTTATAGTCACCATTTCGCCCACAGACTCTCTCCTGTAGCACAAAGTCATTTTCCCTCTTACTGTCTGCAACTGGTGGTTGTTCCTGTGCGTGTCTGTTTACAGTTGCTGGACGAGCTCTGTCAGCTGCAGGCTTCACAGAATCTGCAGCATCCAGCACCTGTAGCATCTCTTCATCAAGAGCTAATGTGGATTCCCCAAGTGGAAACACTGTCCCTCCACCCTGAGACAGAAAATTGTGTGTCAGAGGCAATGATGGAAAGTAACGAAGTACATTTACCCAAGTACTGTACTTAAGTAAACTTTTGAGATACTTGTACTTTACTTGAGTATTTCCATTTTATGTTAGTTTATCCACTCCAGTACATTTCAGAGAGAAATATTGTATGTTTATATTTTACATTTATTTGACAGCTTTAGTTACTTTCTAACACTGATGCTTTCGAACACCGATCTAATGATGTCATATTATCAGTCAGAGGGACCAAAACACTACTTTAACTGCAATACTTAACATTTTGCTGCTAATGTATGTACTTTCACTTAAGTATGATTGTTTTTATGGAGGACTTTTAAATAATGGAGTATTGTTTACATTGCTATAGTGTTATTTGTACTTAAGTAAAGGATCTGAATGCTTCTTCCACCACTGATCATAGACGACAAAAAAGGAGGAGAAAAAACTTTCTCTCAAGATGTCAAACTCACCATGAGTCTGTCTCTGCTGATGTTCTCTGATGTGTTTGTTTTGTCTGACAGATAGTGGCTCTTCCTCAGCAGGCTGTCCCTCTCTGGTGGATCATCGGGAGCTTGGAGGCTGTGTTAAAAAAGGAGAAAATTGTGTTTGATAACAGATCTGGCTGCTGTCCCTCACAATCAACAAAAAAAGGATCCAAGCTGAGACCTAAATTACCTAATTTTCTTCTTGATCTGGTGTTGGCCCATGTAGCTTTTCTTTTTCAGCGGAGGTGGAGCCGACCCACTCATGCTGAAGATGCACCGCTTTGGATAAATGTCTAAGCAGCTTGATGTTACTTAACATGACATCAATTTGAGTCCTGACACGAGTGTAGAAACTATATTTAACAGATAATACATTTAAATGTTTAACGGGGAAGGAGGCAATCGAGCGAAAACAAACACCCCTGTTGAATTGTTTTTTATTTGTAGTATAAACATTTCCTCTGTGTCAGACAGCAAATCTGAAATCAAAAAGTCCGCCGGAGAGCAGCCCCGGTGTTTCACAACAACAGTCCGATGGAACAAAATGCTGAAATATGTTAGTTCCTAGTTCCGAAAGCTAAACACGTATATCTTCATTTTATTTTTTTAACTAACTCTTCTATTAGTCACTACTGCACTTCTTTTCATAGTTGTATTTTAACTTTATTGTATATATTGTTTTTACTCTATTTTAGCTACTTTTACTATGTACTATTTTTATTGTTATTTTTATTCTTGTATTACAGCTTATATTAATTAATGTTTTTATTTATTTCCTTTAACATTGTTCTATGCACCTTTTATGTTCCTTTTATGTGAAGCACTTGGTGTAGTAAATATCTTTTTGTTGTAAAGCAATTTGAGCTGCATTTATTGAATGGAAGGTGCCATACAAATAAAGTTATTATTATTATTATTAGTAGTAGTAGTAGTAGTAATAGTAGTAGTAGTAATAGTAGTAGTGATAGTAGTAGTAGTAATAGTAGTAGCAGTAGTACTAGTAGTAGTAGTAGTAGTAGTAGTAGAAGTAATGGTAGTAGTAGCAGTAGTAGTAATAGTAGTAATAGTAGTAGTGGTAGAAGTAATGGTAGTAGTAGTAGTAGTAGTAGTAGTAGTAGAGAGCTATTGATAATAATATCAAAAATAATAATAATAATCTATTGTTGTAAATAAGGCTATATTGTGTTGTGCAGGGACAACAGATGATAGTCAACTCTTGCTCATTGTTCCTGACAAATAAATAAAATAAACATGTTTAAATATGTGGATAAAATGATTTTGTCCACGTAAACTCTGTTAATATATATGCATATTTAGAGTATATATAATTTATTAAGCAAGGACAATATGGATAAACAGATACTGTAAACTTAATAAAATACCCAAGAGTAGTAAAATATATTGATAAATACCTGTTTTGATCTGTCTATGGTAAAGATAATCGTAAAGAGTTATTGATCCATGGTAAAGTGAATGGTCAAGAGTTATTGATCTGTCTATGGTAAAGCGATTGATAAAGAGTTATTGATCTATGGTAAAGTGAATGGTAAAGTTATTGATCTGTCTATGGTAAAGCGATTGATAAAGAGTTATTGATCTATGGTAAAGTGAATGGTAAAGTTATTGATCTAATCTATGGTAAAGTGAATGGTAAACAGTTATTGATCTATGGCAAAGTGAATGGTAAACATGTATTGATCTATGGTAAAGTGAATGGTAAGGTTATTGATCTATGGTAAAGTGAATGGTAAACAGTTATTGATCTATGGTAAAGTGAATGGTAGTTATTGGTCTATGGTAAAGTGAATGGTAAACAGTTATTGATCTATGGTAAAGTGAATGGTAGTTATTGATCTATGGTAAAGTGAATGGTAAACATGTATTGATCTATGGTAAAGTGAATGGTAAGGTTATTGATCTATGGTAAAGTGAATGGTAAACAGTTATTGATCTATGGTAAAGTGAATGGTAGTTATTGGTCTATGGTAAAGTGAATGGTAAACAGTTATTGATCTATGGTAAAGTGAATGGTAGTTATTGGTCTATGGTAAAGTGAATGGTAAACAGTTATTGATCTATGGTAAAGTGAATGGTAGTTATTGATCTATGGTAAAGTGAATGGCTGTGGGCGGGACCCTCTGTCTCGAGCTGCAGGGCGTGAGCGAGCGGCTGGTGGGCGCGCCCGCTGCGACGTTGCGGAGGCTTCAAGATGGCGGAAGCCCTGACAACTCAGGAGCAGCTGGTAAGGGTCTATTGACGGATTTTTCTCACATTTTCCCATCATGTACAGTGTGTACACATGTCACCTTCAGTTTCCCCTCTATTGGGCGGTTTCTGTGGTATATTTCTGTCACGCTGGTCGTTCCCGGGGTAGTAAACAGCCGTGGCCCGTCCGCTCCTCCGGTGTGACTGACAGCAGTTAGCGTGTGTTAGCATGACGGCGTTAGCCAGCACTAGTCGGGATCACTTCACCGGCTGTGTGTCTCCAATACTCGCTGCCTTGATAACCCAGCTGCACATGGACCACATAGAGATGTTCATGTCGTTAATGTTAAACTATTAATACTCGGTGACCTAACGTTTGTTCAATCAACGTGGCTTGTAGTGCCTCGTTAGCCATCCAGCTACCACATGTAATTTAGCCGCTAGCTAATGCTGATAGCTATTGTTGACTTGCAAAGGAGTAAGGTTATATTGGACTAAGTGTGAAGGTTATAAATATCCAACCCATGGTTGCTTTATTTTGTCGATTGCCATTATGTCCGATGACACAGTTAAGACAGTCTTGAGATCATGACTGCCATCGTTTAACACTGACTAGCTGGCAGTGTCCAGCCTATCAGATTTACGGGCGAGAATTCGCAGAAGTGAGCCTCCGTTTCTGAGCATTGTTGTTACCATCACTTTCTAGTAAACGGGGTAGGCCTGACATTGATAGCTCACATGAAATGTCACGCAGCAGTTCCGATGACAGCTTCCGTCTAATAACGTTAGCTACTTGTGTTATCTTATTCAAGCATTCACAAGGTTAAAGGATAGGCTCACAATTTTCCAAGTCTATTTTAGCAGTCAGGTGTCCATATATACACTGAAGAAGGTTTTCTTTGCTGTAATCATTCCTCCTCTTCATACTGGCCATGAAAAGAGGCCCTTCAAATAAGCTTTTAATATTAGTGATGGGGGCCAAAATCCACAGTGTCCACACAGTCATTTTGTGCAAAAATGCATTTAAATGTTTATCTTAAGCTTATATCAGGCTTCAGCAGGTAGAGTTAGTCATATGAAGTGGATATCTGCTACTTGTACAGTCTTTTTAGGTAGATTGTAGTAATCCCTGGAGGGGAGGATTAGGAATATATTGTTTAAATAAAAATTAAATAAAATAAAGTACCCTTCTTTAGACATTGTTTCCCTGTAGACCTATTTCAGTTTTCATATTGATAAATGACTGTTGTTTTTAGGAAGATTAGAAAAATTGTGAACCAGCCCTTTACCTGGTTAATAAACCAAATTACTACTCCCCAGATTTGCAGATTTGAACATCACGTTCCCTGGTCCTGTAAAGTCAACTGATTAACTGCCTGAGGACAGTTGCTCTTCACAATGCTTGTAGTTGTAGCTTGCCGATGAAATCAGCCCCACCTTCCTCAAACATTTTTAATTCCCAGGTGTTGTGGCAGAATGAATGTCTAAATATATATTGTCATGTGCTTTCCCATAATGTTTTATCTCAAAGCGGTCCCATTATATCTGAAATAAAGACCAACTCTACTAACATCATTATAGTTTAGGTACTTTCCCCACGAGGATTGATCAATTACTCTATTTTATGAGATAAACCATTACCAGTCATAGGTAAGATATGTTATTTCTTCATTGTTTAAGCTGTAATTTAATAACTGCATTGATCAGAACAATGAGATTTGTCAGGATCTGGATGGCTTTATGCTTCTGCTAAACAATTACCTTAGGGAACCCTGAGATTGACTTGCTGCATATTTTGTCTAATGTATATGAAAGTAAATTTTAGGTTTTGTATGTGGCTGTTGAGTTCATCTGTTGTGCCCATTCATTGACTCTCCTCGTGCTGGTTACATATTTGGAGGACAGATGCAGCTCACTTGGGTGAAAACAAGCTGGCTGTTGTCTCCTGGCGTATGAATGCTCTCATCCACGGCATCTTCTAGGGGCACGGCCTGCTACCATCTGTATCACACAATATTGTAACTTTGGCAGGGAAAGGACTACAAAGCTGAGGGGGCTTGTGTTTTCCTTGTCATGCCAGTTCCCATCTTCTCTCTGTTTCTTTTTCCTCTACCCCCTAAATTCCAAGCTTGTAAAGTATTTTTTAACAGTTTCCCCAACTCTGTTTGTTCCCCTTCTGCCCAAGTTACAATTTTTCAGCCTGTATTCTCTCCCCGACTCACCTTTTCCTATCCATTTCCTCTCCCTCGTGTCTTTCTAGGTTGTGGAGGAGTTCCTGAGTGAGGTGCGTAGCCGGGAGCAGCCTCACAGTGCTGGGCTCGTCTCCCAACCTACAGCTGTTAAGTTTCTCATGGCCCGCAAATTTGACGTCTCCAGAGCCATCGACCTCTTCCAAGCATACAAGGTACAGCAACACTTCAATTAGTGACACAACTGAGATCACCATTTACTTTTTTTCATCCACAAGACACCACCAGGCTCAATTAGGGATAAAGGATTTGGGAAAGATCTCTAATTGTAATTTTTCTTACCAATATTGCGAGTAAACTTTAAATTGTGAAAATATTCTATAGATTAACCTTCAGGCCTATTTGGTGGGCTTCAAACAAGGTTTTAAGTGGTACGTGTTGGTCTTGTTTTTATCATGTAGCTACTGTAAAAAAATAAAATAAAATTTAAAAAGAAGAAGAAAAAAAGGCTTTTTAAATTTAGTGCCTTGATGTAGGAGTGTGCCTTGACGTTTTAGAGAATTGATTCCCCTTTTTTTGTGGCTATTGAATGCTTATCCGTGTACCATGAACCCCTTCTTTGTGACATATCCATGTGAGATCTGCAAAGTGATTCCTTATTTGTTTTTAATCACAAATGCATTATGTTGGCACGTTGAAGTCTGATCAAAAAATTATGCAGTCGTTTGTTGAGTTCCTTTCATGGTTGCTTCCTGCAAACCAGTCAACTGGAGCAAATTAGAAGTTGCAATAGAAGTAATCATGACATTAAATTATTATAATTATTGGTGGGTACATAGCTGTTCACATATGTTAATAATGACAAAGTTTTATCTGAAAGTATTTAAGTTTTGATGTCTGAGTGATGAGCAATAATCTGTTATTTAGTTCAGGATAACTATGCTCTAATCCTAAGAATGAATACGCAGTGTCTTTAAGTGAGAAAGTTAGTCCACTGAGGTGTTAGTTCAGACCCATACAAAGCATGGACATAAATACATAAATGCCTGAACTCAATGAAAAATAACACAAAACCAAGCAACAAACACCACCGTTGTGAAACTGTTTCTTGTATTTTTCTTAATATTGTGTCAGACAGCTGCTGAGGTTGCACGTGGTACTTTTTGTTGCATATATATAGTTGGAATAAATAACATGAACGTTAATGGCATGCAACTAAAATCAATTTAATAATGTTGTCTGATGTTATTGTTTGTTTGGGTTAAGGTTTGCTATTTTGGCCACAGGCTAATGACTCCCCTTCTCTCCCTCCTCTACCACTATTTATCAATATTAGAACACAAGAATCAAAGAGGGGATCATCAATATCAACCCTGACGAGGAGCCCCTACGCTCTGAGTTGCTGAGTGGAAAATTTACAGTCCTGGTGAGTGGTGAGCTATTATGAGCCTCCTTTCAGTTACATCTGAAGATACACTGATATGGTGTACACGCTGTTCATTGAAGAAAAAGTTTGTGTGTGCAAGTCAATGACACATGCTTGTTTTAGTGTGTCTTTATGCATGGAGATCAAATAAAAGCATGTGCATGTTGACTCAGTTTATATCCTTGACATTCTATGTATAGAATATCAGCAGTCAAATCTCAGAAATCACATACTGTATGGTAGAAGTGCAGTGAATTAACATTGACATACATGATGACCCAATAATGTTTCTACCAGCCTGGGCGTGATGCGAAGGGTGCTGCTCTAGCGCTCTTCACTGCTCGTCTCCATCGGCCAGACGTCACCACCCACAAAGCTGTGCTGCAGGCCATCATCTATCAGCTGGACAAAGCCATAGAGAGGTGATGCACCCCTTATATATATATATATACATACAGCTTTTTTAAAATCTGCCCTGATTACTTTGTTGTTGTTCATCTCCTTCCTTTTTTTTTTTTAGTCCTTCTCCTCATATTCCAGTTGTGACTTATCTTGCTCTTTGTCAGTCAACATGGAATCCTTTATGTTAGACTTCTTGCAAGCACCTGGATAAAAAAGTATTGCCTTTGTGAGTTTCGACCATTTACATCCTTCTCTCTTAATTTGTAAATCTCGTTTGTTTCTTCCCAGTCTGCAAACTCAGAGAGATGGGCTCATATTTATTTACGACATGACCAACTCCAGCTATGGGAATTTTGACTATGAGCTCTGTGTCAAGATCCTCAATTTGCTAAAGGTAAATATTAAAGAACATTATATGTTCTTTTTTTATTTTTCTAGTTCTGCTTATAGTTAGTCTGCAATGATCAACATTTTACATTTTTTGATCTGATTTTTTTTCCCCAGGGGGCATTTCCAGCCCGTCTAAAATGTGTCTTCATTGTGTCATCACCTCTTTGGTTTCGAGCACCATTTGCGGTTCTCCGCCTTTTTGTACGCGAGAAGCTGAGAGAGAGGGTATGTATATTTTTACCTAGAGGTAATAGTTACACATCATTTTTGTTATTGATCTATTAATATTTCTTCTCCATTCACCAGGTGTGCACTGTGAAAGCTCATGAGTTGGCCAGTCACATCCCAGTCTCCTCCCTCCCTGAACACCTGGGTGGGACATCCCAGTATAGCCATGTGGCATGGATCCAGTCGTGTGTCAACGTACACACAAATACTGTTCAGGGTGATACACAAGTACATGACACACACGACTGTGTGGGAAGCCTTCTGCGCTCTTACAGCTTGGAGTGCAGCAATACAAGTGCTACACTGTCCCACACCCATATAAATACACAGTTAGGTTCTGAGCTAGCTGTGGCTAACTCTAACTGCTACGACGATAGCAATGCCAACCCACACAACCACTGTGGTGTGGTGGAAGGCAGGACTCGAGGCCCAGGCCAGTACCAGCAGAGCCCACATTCTGCTGCAAACAGGCCGCAGGGGAACCACCAACACTGGAACGGCTCAGCTGTGAGTGGGGCCAACATGGCTGTTAGTGGCTCTAGCCCCAATGCTAACATGAATGGTCGTGGCCGCCAAGCTCCTCCCCAGTCAGACACGCCCCCTGACACACCACTTTCCCAGAAAAGTGATGGAGATACAGAGGATGGTGAGGAAACAGAATCGGCCCAAAGATCTCAGAATGAGGAGGTGAAAGAGGTGGACGAGGAGGAGGGTGAGGAAGAGGAGGGAGTACCCCCGTTGCCCCAGAAGTCTTTGCCTCGACCACCCCACCAGCCTTGCTCCCAGTCCCCACCACTGTCCTCATCATGGGGTCCTGATGACGAGGAGCACTGCATGGAGGTGTCTGTTCACATGCCAGAAACGGGAGGAATGACAGTGCATGAGCTGGTGGAGCATGTGAAGAGGCAGAAGAAGAAGGGGATCTATCAGGAGTACGAGGAGATCCGCAAGGAGCCGCCAGCAGGCACCTTTGACTACTCCAAGTAAGCTATTCTTTGATGACATATGTTTTATCTATCCGCCTCCTCATTATTCCGTGTCTTCCATTGTTTTCAGTTTATGTTGCCAGTTGAAGGAACATCGACAGAAAAATACAATAGCCCTCAAATTCAATCTGTCATGTTACCTCACTGTTTTTACAGGACACTGTCCAATCAGATAAAGAACAGGTACAGTGATGTTCTCTGCCTGGACCAGTCACGAGTGCGACTCTGCCAGCTCTGTGATGATGACGATGAGGTAAAAATTAATTCATCACACTTGTTCACTCAATGTTCCTGAGATCCCTGGATTTATTTAACTTGTCATTACAAATTACACGACTCTGTAGATGGTTTGATAACTCCTGTCAAGATAAGTTACATTTACAGTGTAGAAGGCCTCCATTCCATATAAGAAACATTTAAACACAGTAATTTTTGTTACACAATTTCCACTCTAAATACAGACGGTCACCATACAACTGCCTGTTGATATAAGATTTCTATAAAGCATTTCCTTCTTTGGTGGTGTCTTTACCTTATCTACTGGCTTTTGTGTGGTTTAAAAGAAATGTTATGTGTTTTTTTTTTGCAACCAGGGTTTTGTTGTTTTGGGTTTGGTGTTGTGTGTAGGGAATGTTATTTTAACTGATACAAATTATTGTCAAAGCTATGAGTAGAAGACTCATGTTGTAAAATCGCTTAAACAAAACAAAACGTTTGTATGGCTGCAGTACAAAATGTTGGGATTGACTTTTAAAGAAACAGCTTGACGCCTGTAAGGGAATCGTCCAAAAAACTGAAGTCTACATGATGCAGAACACTTAAAACTACAGTAGTAATGACCTAATTCCTCCTACAGGAGGCAGTACATCCTCACACCAAACAGTAAGTCTCACCTCTTTTACGATGTGTGTTTTCCAGACATCAGATTACATTAATGCCAGTTTCATGGACGGGTACAAGAGGAGCAACGCCTACATTGCTACTCAGGGTGAGAAGCTGTTGACATCTGTCCTGTTCAATATTGTCTCAGTCCCCTTCAGATGTCAGCAGGGTACAGTCAGGTGTTACCACAGTTTGACAGACTTATCTATGTCCCTCAGGTCCTTTGCCAAAAACTTTTGGTGACTTCTGGCGTATGGTGTGGGAGCAGATGGTACTTATCATTGTCATGACCACCAGGTGAGATTTCTGAAGTGAGTTGTTTGTTAGAGATGCAGCGATAGACTAAGTAATGGCATTCATGATAAGCTGGTGATCATATTAAAGGGTGTACTTTTGTGTGTGTCTTAGGGTGGTGGAGCGTGGACGTGTCAAGTGTGGGCAATACTGGCCTCTTGAGGATGGCAGAGCTGAGCAGCATGGATACTTTTTGGTCAGGAACACTCATATCCAGGTGTTCCAGGACTTCAAACTCTCCCATCTTGAGCTTTACAACACTCGAGTGAGTCACACTGACTGCAATATGAAAAATCTTGAACATGGTCTGACAAGTTGTGGTAATAAAATTTCCTTAAAACTGTTTTTAATGTAGAAATGTTTCAAAATTCACTTTTAATTATATTATTGTCTAACACTTTGAAGATATCACCATTTTGCATATTTACTTATAGTAGCAGTCACAAGTTTGGACACACCCTCCCATTTTCTTGAACTTAAAACTGATACTGTATGTGACAAACCAAAGGAAAGAGTCTAATATCATCATCTTTTTGTTCTCAGTCTGGTGAGAGACGGGAAGTGTGCCACTATCTCTATGTGAGCTGGCCAGACTTTGGGGTGCCCAAGAGTGCTTCTGCCATGTTGGACTTCCGTGAGCATGTACTTCAAAGGCGGGACGCTGCAGTCCAGAGTCTGGGCTCCAGTTGGACAGGGCCCCCAGGAGGGCCTCCTGTGGTTGTACACTGCAGTGCCGGCATCGGCCGCACAGGTAAACACACACATTATTATGGTATTGGATAATGTCAAAAAGGTGTAATGCATCAAATGTACTTTTACCATATTTTAAGTGGACACAAGCACATTACTTATGTGAGTTGTGTGAAAGAAGACACCAAAAGAATCCAGATTGGATTGCAGATGGAGTTTCTGTTGAAAAATTGAAAAAATTTGGAAAAACATATAATTTGGACCACTGTGAATGTGGTTCAAAATGTCTAAGTATCTACAAACTTATTGTTAAATCTTTTACTAAAAATTCAGCAAACTCTACAGGAAAATGTTGGGCCAGTAATCAATGTAGTGAGACTTTCATTAGACCGTTACAACCTCCAAATTGAGGTTCACATCACGTACTGAACTAGCCAAAGTGCCAGCAGGCTAATTTACACTGGCAGCAGTTTGGTTTTCAGCATCTGTGACACAGGATGAGGCAGATTACAGGCAAACCAGCTCTACCACATGAGCGACTGCTGCCCCATGTACTGGATGTTTATAAACAGTGTTCAGCAACAGTAGAGAGAACAAAAGGCCCTTCAGCATGATTTGAACCAGGAATTTTGTGCTTTCTTTGTATGTGTTGGCTGGAAAATCCGACAATAAACAACAGACAGACTAGAAAAATAATTTTCAAAAATAATGAAAGTTTTCAGATAGCAGCTCTGTTGTTGATCATTCATTTTTACAGGCTAAGTGGTATGAAAATTTGAAGTGTAAATAATTGTGAAGCTCTCCCTTGACTAACCTCTCTGTCTTTCTTTCTCCCTGTCCACCCATGCCTTCCCCTTTGCTTCTCGGCTAGGCACATTTTGTACGCTGGACATCTGCCTGTCCCGGCTGGAGGACATTGGTACAGTAGATGTCCGTCAGACAGTGAGGCGGATGCGTACACAAAGGGCTTTCAGCATCCAGACCTGGGACCAGTACTACTTCTGCTACACAGCAGTCATCGAGTACGCCCAGCGCCATGGGAAACTGAGCCCAGTGCATTGGTCTGACTCAGACCTGGAGACTGACAGCGAGTGAGAGACACATGGAGAGATAGAAAAACGAATGGGATAGCCAACCTAAGCCAATGTCATAGGAATGAAAGATTGTGGAGTGGAGTAAAGGAGGGAGATGCCTCTTCTGCCATAAGAGAGAAGAGACAAAGGATGGAGATCTTGTTTTGACTCTAGTTGTAATGACACAGACTCCCACAGTTGCTCTTCCTTCAGATAAATGAATAGACAGAGGGAGAGGTGAAGAGCTTTAGAAAAAAAATACAGGGAGTGGAGACTGTGCATTGCGTCTCTGACTGAGAAAGCTGTCCTGCCAATTTCCGAGCCCCTTTTTATTTAGCAAACTACAGGGGAACTTGGCATGCCCTGAACCTGTCTTGTTGACAAGAGCGTTGTACGAGTTGTAGCATTTTTATATTGACTTGCACATGAGGAATGACAAACTTGAACTTTACCCCTTGAAGCCCTCCAAACCCGTCTTTGTTCCGTTTTTGTATTACCTGCTCCTTTTCAACCCTGAACAAGTCTGTGAACACAGATTAATTGTGAGGGGTATGAAAAGGGGAAATCCTGAAAACATCTTTTTTTTGTGTTACTTTTTTGACAGGAAATGGTTCTGAGTGAGCAAATGGTCATAAATGACAGTGGATCTGTGTGTGTGTGTGTGTGTGTGTGTGTGTGTGTGTGTGTGTGTGTGTGTGTGTGTGTGTGTGTGTGTGTGTGTGTGTGTGTGTGTGTGTGTGTGTGTGTGTGTGTGTGTGTGTGTGTGTGTGTGTGTGTGTGTGTGTGTGTGTGTGTGAGCCATTTAGTCCATTTCTAGTTTTTATTTTATTTTCCATGTCCTTTTTTTTTCTATGGTGCATTTTCTATGTGTGTTTCATATTTGTGCATATGTAGACTAAATTTCAAAGCCAAAGTCCTCACCCTGAATGCTTGGATGTACTCCTTACTGAGATATTATAGACTGAAGCCCATGTATATTCTTGTAACATACATTTATACGTTATTGTGCATAATAACAACCTCTGAAAGAATAGCAAAAAAAGCCTTGTTTAATATAATTGACTTAACCTTGAGAAGAAATATCTATGTAGCGAGCCAGGCTATGAAAACATATAGAGAAGAGTTCTGGTATTAAAACTGATCGTATTGCCAGGTCTAACATCATCTTTACTGTTGGAGCGTTCTGATTGGACGATCTTAAGTAATTTGGCCTTAACTTGATTCACTGCCTCGTCGTTCTCAGACCTAAACCATACCTGAAACTGTAAACTGTCTTATCTCTTTTTTTCCTTACCTTTTCTGATTCTTGCTCCCTTGAAACCACAACTGTTGTGTTTGATTCTCGAGGCATATGCTGCCTCAGATAATTGTGCCTTCAAGTTTTCCTTCAAGCGTAATGTCTCACAGTCCAGCTAGTGTAGTAATAACACCCAAACTAGTGCACTTGCACAGTACATGTTAACTGTGTCACACAGGACACCTACATTTTGCCTATAGTCCTGTACATAGTACACTACTTCTGAATAATATGAAAGTAGTGAGTTAGCTGGGACTATAAGGCCTGGTTTGAGACATGGCTATTCTTTTATCATTTGACCTCAGGGGGTAATTCTAGTGTTTTTTGCCTAGTGTCAAGGATCCGTTTCTGGGTTTGCCTCTGGTAAATTATCATTTAAAGAAAACTATATCAACTTTATTTTGTATTTTTTACTGTATTGTATCCTACTATATTTATGTCTTTGTAAAACTTCATTATTGAAATCAGTGAATGTTGGTACGATGCTACAAAGTAAACAAACCAGTTATTGCATTTGATAAGCTGAACAAATCAGATGGGGAATGAAATATATTTTTTGTTGTTCCCAATGAAATTTGGTGTAAAATGTCACTTGCCATTGTATTTTCAGAACTGACTTGTATAAATGATGATTGTTCAATTCCAGGACAATTGGGGGGGGGGGGGTTTTGTTGTTAACGATTATGTTTTTAGAGAGCTTAAACTCGTCAGTAACAATGACATTAACGTCTTACAGTCTAGTACCCAATGCCAAGGACAAAGCAAAAAAGACCTATCAAGAGAAAAAAGACAAGGGGTTGCTATTTCTGTTCATGAAAACCCAGCTTCGTTGTCTACAAGTAAAAAATACAAATACATATATATGAATGGGTTGAGGTTTATCAGCATGGAAAGAGAGCCTTGAATGTTTTTGGGGTAATGGTGTCCAAGCAATTTGATTAAGACAGACACGGATATTGGTGAATGTGGACCCTGCATCCCTCAATGCCAAAGGCCCAGGCTCACCCTAAAGATTTTTTTCCAATCACACATCCTCAACAGCCTACTAGCATGGACCTTTCAGTGCAGCCTTGCATCCACGGACACAGAAAGATCCTGGAGCACCTCGGGAACATTATTAAAGATTATGTATAGCTACAAAATGGGAGAGTGTATATGTAAAACAGTGTTGGTCCCCATGCTACTTTTAATTTGTTTTACGAGAAATGCATAAAACAAACGAATGCAATGATCACTTGTCATCGGTGTTCTTTCTTTCTGTGCTTTATGTTCTTATGATTGAATAATGGCCTTTTATGTGCTGTTAGCCCAGCTTTCCTATTAAAGCAATGGTACTGCTATCTTGAATGACTATGAAGCTAATGTTATCTCTTTTTGACTGGGTAGAGTGGCGCCTAGATCAACATGTACACAATGTAGACCATTCTTTTCACATAGATAAGGGTGAAAGGGACTACAGAAATGAGATCTCTGTCTGATTCTCTTTTATCATTAACCTATTAAACAGTACTTGTAGGAATGGTTTAACTGAACTAGCAGCTTAAACCCGCAATAGACTCAGAAAACAAATCTTTGAACTGAATAGAACCAAATTATTTGAATCAGCTAAGTGTGTCATAATTTCCACCTCTAATGGAAGTGAAGCAGCTTTGCTCTTGTTTTGCAGGGTATAAGTTAGCCATATGTTACAATCCTATGGGACTGTAAAAGAAGACAAAAGTATTTATAACAATTGTATTTTTTTTTTTAAACATAATGCAGTCCAGGGTCCTATAGAATGAGAAGTTGAACAAGAAACCCAACAATTAGTATTGCCCTTTATGCTTTTTTGTATTTTCAGCCAGATAAAATGAAGGGGGGCATCAGATGTGGAATAGTAAGAGAATTTAATTTGCTCAATATGTGCACAAATACAGGCACTTAAATGGCACAAATAAGTCAGAAAATCTTCAGCATTATGTTCCTGCCTGAGGAAGAGTGCAAGAGCAAAGAATGTAAAATTAGGGCCAAGTCATCTCCAGTAAATTTCCTAAATCCCAGCTAATGTTACCCTAAACTCTGATGTAGCAATTAGTGGAGTCCGGGACCAGCTCCAATACAGTGGACGTGTCAGTTCTGAACCAAGTTTATTTTTATTAGTAGTGGTATTATTTGAGTAGTATTTTACATTCTGTGGCAAATACTGTAGTCTTAATTCAATCCACATTTCAGATCATATTGCATTTATTGACAGTTGTCGAGTGAATCTAGGTTATATGTCTTTGGGCTGTGGGAGGAAACCAGAGTAACTAGAGAAAACCCATGCAAACATAGGGAGAACATGCAAACTCCATACAGGAAAGACCAGGGCCACCATTCAAATCCAGGATCTGCTGTGAGGCCACAATGCTACCCACTGAGCCACCATGCTTCCCATATAATGAACTACAAGCTTTTATAACAAAACTTAAGTGTTCTACTACAAAACTGTCAAAGTAAGCATCACTCACGCAGCAATGTGCAAAAATGTGCTTTTCCACCAGGAAAAGAATAGTTTGACACAATTCATCTTCTTGGGGTCTCTGTCTATTTTGTCCAGGTTGATGTTGGTTTCATCCAGAACAGTGGCAGAAACAAGGTCAAAGGCCTTGGCTATGGAAGCTGAATCATGTCACTTTCATTTAGGGACTGCTCTTCATATGTTTCCTCTTTTGCAATTCTACATTCGACCAGCAGCCCCAGACAATTTATGTGGGAAGAACATGAAATGAGAGCCCCATCTCCCATTCACTGTTCTCTCCTTCTGAATGGCACCCCACTCCACTTTCCTGGCAATTATGATTCCCATAGTAATTAGCTGAGTCAGGAAACTTGTGCTAATGAGCGGTCTGTGGAAACCAATGGAGTATGGAGGCCCTGGTTGGTATCGGGGGGCTCTGGCCAAAACATAATTATGAATCATTTCTAACTTGCCAGGGACATGATAATATGAAGTTGGTAAATGTAAAAACACTAAAATTATGAGACAGTAGTCTAAACTAGGGTGACCAGACGTCCCCGATTTCCGGGGACAGTCCCCGTTTTGGGTGACCTGTCCCCGGTCAAAGCTGTCCCCGAAAATGTCCCCGATTTTGACACTGAATGGGGGAAAAATGCGCGCAGACTCAAACACCAGTTATTACGGTAGCCATCTAACGCATCACCAGAGAAGACGTCGTATGACGTACAGGTTATCTGGACGTACGACTAGACGCAACAGCGTCAACAACAACAATCTAGAGGCGGCAAAAAGGAAAGAAAAGAAGACCAGCGGTCATACATGGTATGTTGTGTATGAACTTATTTATTTTGTGTGAATTGGCAGTAGACTTGGCTGTGTGTGTGTGTGTGTGTGAGAAGTGATGTAACATTAAAGTAAGTTGTTTATCTGAATTGAAGACCTAACGTAACGTTATAAAAGTCAGTGGACGTTAACATTATGACAATGTTTTCATATCTGTCATTAGTGACACTGTAACGTTAACGTTAGCATGAGATTACCAGGTGATGACATTGTATGTGGCCCTGTTTTGGAAGAGGGGGAGGTCGAAGACTGCTTTGGTAACATATGATTTTCCTGTAGGCATAGGGACATGAGACTCTGTTAAAAATAATAAATTAATTAATAATAAATCAATGGTTGATAGTTGTGTGTGCTTCTGTATTTTGTGTCGGGCTGTGTGGGTAACTAATGACTGTAGTAGTTATAAATGCAGACCATCTGATTAGCTGATGCCCTGAGTCATGTATAAAATTAATATACTCTTGGTAGACTTGGTAATTATTATTAATTACATCTTGATGATATTTACTAGCTACTGGTCTGGCAGCTGTCCTTGCACATGACACTTAACTTTGGAAGAGAGATGTTTTTTCTAAAGTATTCTACATTTGTGTTTTTGACACTGCTGTGTGCTACTGATACATGATATTTGTGGGTGCTGATATTTTGATTTATTAACCTGGTCCTTTTGTGTAATAAAAGCAGGTTAAAATACACGAAAAGTACTTGTCCCCATTTTTTATTTCATAATGATAATATTTAATGATTTTTCACCGCCGCATTGAAAATGTCCCAGATTTTCATTTCAGAAATCTGGTCACCTTAGTCTAAACTACATTCTGTAGTCACTGTCACTGAACTTTGACTGAGGTAATGTATCTGGAGCTAAAACATACTGCTACATGAAAGGGAATGAAAAAATGACTTACTTGTCCGTTGTTTGATGTTAAGGTTGACTACTTCAGATTTGTTGATAATGTCACAATCTGCACCTTGATCCCTCTCTGCAGCCACACTCTCTCCCATCCCCTGGCCTACTCTGCCCACTCTTTACCTGCAGCTCATGCCCTCCTCAGCCACTCACTACTAATTCCTGTACGCTGCCATTCTTCTCTACCAGATTGTTAAATTGCCATGGATTTCATGTCTTTCTTTCTAGCCTCTGTATCTGTGTTCTGTTCATTTGTTGTACCTTCAGCTTGCGCCCTGCACTACTCACAACCAGCCTGCGCTCCAGTCAATTCGCCCCAGGTTCAAGACAGCTAGCCTGCCACTGCCTGTCCTAATCCTGTATTTACTCAATCCCAGGAGCCTTATTTGGAACATGTGAGGAGCCACCCTAAAGTACAATGGTGACCTTTGGAAAGGAATCACCTTGCCATTTTCATGGGGTAGCCTACCATAAAGTCTCCAAAAGGAGGTATGGCAGCCGAGCACCTCTCTGCTGCCCGGTGCCACAGAATCTACACTGCCCAATTAACCTCAGGTACACTGCAGTAACCAAACATGGTTCTAGAGCTTCGGTTTCCTAGCTTGTTGTCTTTGCTATTTATTTATAAGTGTTAGGGTGCAAGTGTTAGTACTAGTACTAGTGTTAGTTTTTTCTTTTTATTTATGTGTATGATTATATTGTATTTTGATAACTGTACAGCACTTTGGTTCAACTGAGGTTGATTTTAAATGTGCTTTATAAATAAAGCTTGACTTGACTTGACATTTTATAGATGTGTGAATTAAAGTTAGTGTAAAGGGAATTCAGCCACTTCTAAACACATTAAATAGGTCATAAATGTATTTCTCAAAATGTGTAAAAAGCATTCCAACTATTAAGATTTGAATTGTGGAGCTAGGCTTTGTGTTTCAAAATTTCTGTGTTCAGGATTTAGTGGGCGGGTCTGAAAATCTCCACCGCGTTAGCATAAACCCGCCCCTGCTGCTACTACACACTACTACTACCACAGTCTACAGTTAGCCAGTTAGCTGAGTTAACCGCCGAGTTAGCCGCCGAACTAGCGGCAGAAAGCTCTCATGGGGCATTCAGACCAAAAGCGTCTACATAGAAAATCAATGTAAATGGTGCGATAACACGCAATTTCATATCAGGCAGCGCGAATGAATCAAGCGTCTTAAGAGGCGCGAATAAAGTTGGAAAAATTTAACTTTTCAGGCGACATCACGCCACGACATCCAATCAGTGGCGAGTTTCTCCCGATGTCACAAGCGCGAATGAAGCGATGATCCAAAAATTGATATTTATGATCAAGCGGTGCGATATAAGCGATTCAAGCGATTTTTTGCTTTTGGTGTGAATGCAGCTTCAGACGTAGCGTCCATGTTTCGAGTAGAGGTGGTGACTTTTGATTGACAGGTGACACTTGGTAGGGGGCGTGGGTTTCAGCGAACTCGGCTGGGCACACCCACAGCGTTTGGTAGCAGAGACAGCGGAGGCTGATTTTTTTCGCAACTTTGAAGCCTAATTTCATAATATTGGCGATTTTTTTTAATCATTCAAATTTGGCAGGGTGGTTAACAACACACTTTTCTGTGGTCAAACTCAGAACACATATTTATTCTTACTTCACACAGACTTTAATGTCTCTTGAATACATTCAATTCCTGCAAGCAACAACTGGCACAGCACATTACCACTTTTAATTCCAGGAGTAGAGATGTTGATTTGGGGTATAAATTGACCATTTAGCAATTTGAGGTTATTATTAAAATAACATTTTGCTACTAATTTGTCCTATACTTCTGTTTTTAGTGATGTAATTTGCTAACATTTCAATATTTTTAGATCTTCTAATACCCTACTGTTGACGGTGGAGACACCAAACAATATAGTTTCTGTAACCTCTGTAATAATACAACATACGACAGTAAGAGTACCAAAAGTTTATTAAGAATAAATATATAAGTACATCACCCAACATGACCAGTCCCATTTAAAGTTACACTGAGAATGAAAGCACTCTCTAAATTCTATACATAGTGATAATTATTACAGAAATGTGTGAGTGTTTGTGCACGAGATTAAGAACATTTCAGGCAATTATCTGTTTGGCGTCAGCGTGAAACAGGATCTCACTGTAGCAGCAGTATTTACGCTGTGGTGGTTCACAAGATAGAATCAGGCATTTGTTTGCAGACTGAATGACTGAATATTTACTGAAGAAAAACACTCAATCTTAACACTGAAGTGCTTTCTAAACTGAGCTAACAGCACTCTCATGGTGCTGTTTTTTTGTGTGTTTTTTTGAGTTGTGACCTGAAGTCAATTAACTCTCCCGGTGGCAGCATCACCTGCGGATGTGATTCTTTTGAAATGAGTTGGGGTATGTTTTCTGGGCCTGGGAGCAAGAGGCACAGCAGACACTTCTGTAGTATGGGTAAACACAGAGTCGGGCTTGAACCACCACCATACAGTTATGATACAGGTCGCTGCTGCATGATGGATCTAAGGGAAGAAGAACAAGGTAGAGAAACAGAGAAAAATAGGGGAAGCAAAGCAAATGTTATTCTTCAATTCAATTTATTCACTACATTCTTATGCTTGGAGCCACATGCTGGTCACATCATGTCTTGTTGCAGGTAATTGAGCCAATTCACTGAGCCTCCAAGTCAATTCCTAAACTGAAGTCCAACTCAATAAAGTCATCCTGGCCTAAGAACTGAAGTCAGATCTGTAGTAATAAAAATCCAGATAGTGGCTGTAAATATCTTACTTGAAATGTTTATGGTCTGTCAAATAGATTTGTATTTTTAAGGGTTGTAAAACTATGAACAAGCAACTTTTAAAAAATGTACCAATGACAACATTGCAAGATACATTTTCATGGCCAAATTCATTGCACTTATATTGTCAACCAAACAGAAGTTTGCCTGATATGTATGACAATAGAAGAAGGAGACTGTCCACATCACATATATCCCACACCCTTCCTTACTCATAGATTGTTGCTTACAGGAACACAAATCCTTGTTCATACACCTTCAAATATTTTTGGCATATGCAGCTTGCTTTCAAAACTATTAAAGAGATGCTTTACACCATTGCCATATTTGGTTGTATGTATGACCATTTTCATATTCAAAAGTCATTAATTATACTAGAACAATGATTGACACAGAACATCAGAGGTGTTTTGAAGGGATACTTTAAATCCATGTTCCTGCTCACATCTTTTAATGCTTTGATTAAGGCACTTATTACAATTTTCCAAATAGCTGTTTTCAAATTCTCTTAACGATTTTGACAGCTAGTAAGCTTCATACACAATTCACAAAAAATAGTACTTATACCTCCCTTTGCCCTGTGTACAACACCTCAACTCCTCCTGGCTGAGATACTCAGTCTCAACAGCTAGACCCAGTCAAATACTAGGCAAACACCTGTGCAATCCCTCTACAGCAGTACGACACCGCTAGGTTAGACTTACTTATCTCAGCTAGGCAAGGTTGTGTGTTGCATTCTTCTCGACTCTCCGGAGTCGAACTGGTGGTCACAGTGGTCACTTGGGGAAATGTTGTCAAAAAGACAGCGCACCTCACGCACACGGTATCCACCATTGCAGGAGCGTGAACACTGAAGTGATGGAGAGAACAGAGGCAGAGATGAAGGGCTATGATGTACTCTGAAGGACTGAATGTACTAATGTGGACGCCACTTTGTTATCACATCTTTCTGAACTTATATTTTTATGTGCTGGGTTTTGGTGATGCTTACCTTTCAGACCTCTGTCTCTTTTTGGTGGTCAAAGCAATACAAAATAACATTTGAAAAACTGAACAATGTGTCTTTCCAGAAATAATGTCCTGGTTACTCTCTACACACAATGCTTAACACAATAGCAACACCAGCATGTTCTGTGGACTCTCCTGGTGATTTGATATATCATGATTTGACAAAACAATCAAAACTCAAGGTCGCCTAAGGAGGGTTTTCTGAAACTTTCAACCATCACATGGTCCTCATCAGTGGATAGAATTTCAGTTGTCATGGAGATGTACTCAGTTGACATGCAAGCTCAGTAACTGTTATGAATTCACCCGTAACACTTTTAGCCAATATTTTTTCAATGCAGTAGAGGAGCAGAAACAAAACTGAGGTGGCAGCATAAATCCCAGACGCAGATATCTCAACACTTGGGCCCATGAAACTACAATTACGTAGATGTTTAGATTCAACTATGGATGAGAGCAAAACTTTTTGTAATTTGGGTGGAGGGACCCTTCAACACCCTTTGTGTGTTACATCCAAATGTCTTCAAAAATTGATCGTATATTTCAGATGTTACAATAGTTAATAGGTGAACAATAGCACTTTCAGGAGAAGACAGACTACTTACCGCACTCCACTCTGTAACATACCACTGGACACCACAGGGCTTCAGCCTGCAGGGTTTAGCTATGATTGGCTGGGGTAGACTGGAACATTTGAACAGGTCCACAACCTCCATGTGATCATCATTGTTGAGAATACAAGCCACACTCCGAGTCTGCGTGCCATTCCCACACTCTGCAGAACACTAAATTACGCACACACACACACACACACACACACACACACACACACACACACACACACACACACACACACACACACACACACACACGTAAGTTATTAATAATGGATCACAATATCTGTGTGCGTGAGGGTAAGTGTCTACAGGTAAATTACCTGACCCCAAGGTCCTGTGTACCATTCCAGGCGGTTATGGCAAGGGCCTGAGTTACACGATGTCACTTCTTGTGGGCGTTCCCCTTCACAGCTGTCCAATGGAAGATCGGTCACATGATCAATCAGACACACCGCTGTCCGGGTTTGATTGCCTTGGCCACATTCTGTAGAGCACTAAGGAATATGAACGTACACACAAACACACATACTCTTAGTTCAAAAACAGAAAAAGGTGGCAGACGATAAAAGAAGTTAACAGTTTTACAGCAGATAACACCAAAAAAGTGGTGTAAACTCTCAGATAGCCACAAGGGACAAACAAGAGACCCAGGCCTATTAACTTTAACAATGTTGAATCTATTATAGAAAACAGGAATACAAGAATGCAAGACTGTGACTATCTGAGAGTTTAAACCCCAATCATTGCTTTGATTGTATTGTATATCAGGAACCTGCTTTCAAACACTATTCATTATCAGAGGAAGGCCTATGGCTGAAACGTACCAGCACTGTTATTTTAAGAAAATGTGAAGAAGCAGGTATTGACTGATTTGATTGTGTATCATCTTTTGAACTGATTTGTATATTTTAAGGTTGAACATTCAATTGTAACACACACTTAATGCCTTTTTTGGACACATGCACTCTTAAACGGAGACATTTCAAGATTTCAGCATTCACTTTTTTTCTCGGTTTGAGTTTGTTCTGTTTACACACATACACATGCGTAATACTACGGTTTGTGTGTTACCCGTTGGCTCCAGAGGGAGGTGAACCAGCTGCTTGCACAGGTTCCCATGTCACAGTTCTGTAGTATGTCTGGCTTCAGGTTCATGTTACACTCCTCGTCCGGCTCGACCTCACCCTGGTTGCTCACACACACAACCTCCCTGCTGCGCTGGCCCACCCCACATGGTACTGAGCACTGAACCAGACAAAGGGAAGAGAAGAGGGTTACTGTATATTCAGTGGTATGTTATTTAACTTTGGCAATAATGCAAACCCAATCCTCATGTTAATAAAGCTTATTTAGTTTGAACTGAAAAAATATTCAAATTGTTCTGTATGGGATGTTAAATTCTATGTATAGTAGATATATATCTGTATATCTGCTGAAATGTATAACTTTGGGTATTTTTTCATAAACCAAAGTAATTTTAAAAAACCAAAGGAAATTTTAAAATTTGACCTGATGATGTTGTGACGATGAAAGAGTCAGGTGTGGAATGCAACTACTGTGGGTACTTTTACTCAAACACTGGCAAAACATACAACTTTGAGGTACCTGTACTTTATTTGAGTATTTCCACTGCGTGCTACTTTTGTGCTACTTTATATTTCTACTCCACTACATTCCAGAGGCAAATATTGCACTTCTTACTCAACTATATTTACCCAACAGCAATAATTGTTAATAACTTTGCAGATAAAAATGTTATATACAAAACATGATCCATGATCCATCCTATAAATTGTTACATTATTATAGTTAAAGGTGTCCACAATATATGAAGAGTTCAAAAATATAACATAATAACATTCAGAAAGTGTCTTTTCTCTTATTTTTTAGTACAGGTCTAGCAGAGTCATACTCTATAATACTCAGTTGTGTGTGTGGTTTTCTCACTGGGCTCCACTCAGATCGTATCTCCCACTGGCTGCAAATCTTCAGCTGACAGGTAGACTTGGTCACTGGTCTATCAGACGACCCACACAGCTCTGGTGCTACTGTAACTGAGGTCTCAGTCCTGTTGGCATGGACATGAGTGACCTGACGGCAGATGACCTGGCGGTGCTGAGTGCCGGGTCCACACCTCCTGCTGCACTCTGACCACTCCCCCACATCCCAGCTGTCAACCAATCACAAAGGACAATGAGAGAGTTGGAAGAAATAAAGAGTAGCTTGATCCAACACAGCAGATGTGGTTTCATGGTGATACACGAGTCAAGCAATGACCTTCCTCAGGCAGAGTTTTTCCCAGCTCTTTGTCCTGATTTTGACCGCAGTTATTGTGTGTGGTCAGTTGAGATTGGTCCACAAGGGGTCGTTATAAAGCTTTCAGTTTCCTCCAAAAGTAGAACATAAAAGAAGCAAGCAAAAGCAGCCAATTCGTGCTGCAGAAATCAGATGTTTCTTCTTCTACTATTATTACTGAAGTTTCAGTTTTGCAATCCACTGTTAGAGGCATATATATATTTCAGACTGCTATCATGGATCACTAACACTGGGGAAAATTTCTCACAGACCCACAACCAAACATACAGTTAATGCACTAATGCCCCGCTACATCTTGGCAACGGTAAGCTGCAGTGGTATTTACCACAAGACATGAAAACCAAATCCACACCAAAGTGAGTCAGTGCGATTGACTGTGACTGGTGACTGACTTATGACTGGAATGTGTGTGAGTGATGATGGCTTCACCCTGAGACTCACAGCACCATGTGGAACTAATACAATGTACGAGTATGTGCGTACTATTATGTGTCTGTGCCATATATAATGTTTGGGACATCAGGTGTGTGTGTGTTGCTCACTATGCAGGGCAGGACTGGGTGTTGCAGTCTTCCTCCTGGTTTGCTGGTTCAAGAGCAGGGTCACAAAGGTCAGCAGTAACATTTGTCTGAGAATCCTTTTCAACACACTCCCATAGCACCTGGCGCCTGCCTGGCAAGTGTGCGCACACACACACACGCACAAAAAAACAACAACAAACATGAATACATATATGTCTGCAAAAAATATAACTGCATACACACTATTTTACCAGAAAAGGTTGAATTGGTGCAAAGGATTGATGAATAGTGATCCAAAACGAAATCTATGTTGCATCAATGTATGAATGTTGTGGCTTGCCTTGTTTTGCCAGCTTGTTTTTAGTGTGTGACAGCTGGTGTTTATTGTTACAGTTGCAGTTTTCATTCACCTATATGTGTTTCAATCTTTAATGTACTAGCAATGTCTTCTCTTGTATTTCCTTGCTGCAACATATTGTATTCTAATCCCAAAGGTAAATTAACTATTATACTATATATAGAAATAAAGATTTAGAGGGTATAAATACAATATGTGTTTCCTCACCAGTGCCACAGGTGGTGTTGCATTCTTTATTCCCAGTCTTCATCCAGGTGTATGTAAGCAGACGATCAGAGTTCACACTGGGGTCAGAGGTATCCTGGTCAGGGTGGGGTTTCTCTTTGATGATATTATTGTTGGTGATGTCACCTTGCTGTTCCTCCTCACTGGGCTGGGATGGGCCCACTGTCTCAGCTGCAAGAAAGTAGAAGGTTGTTGGGAAGAGGCCAATGTTGATAGTCATGTGAAGTAATAAAGGCAGTGAGTTAATTCAAAATATTGGCTAGGCAGGGTAACATGGTGTATTGCTGCTGACCTGACAAAAATATTATAGTGAGATAGTTTCATGTTATAATGACACATTTTCTTCTTTAATATTCCCTTTCAGCATGAAACATTTCTAATGCATAAGTAAGCATGAAATAAAAGTTAAGTAAACCATATAAACCAGAAACCTCACTTTTTCTAGCCAATGTTGGCTTGTTATAACAATTCATCAATTTATCGTGTTATAATGACAAAAGTATGTCTTAATGAGGTACGTTCATTTTGTGAAATAGTGAGAACGTTTTGCTATATAACAAGATACATTATTATTGTAATTACAAAAAAGTTTTTTGTTAAAATAGAATACTTTAGTTTACTTAATCATTATAACAACCAACTATCTTGTTATAACATGGAAATGACCTTGTAATCTTGTAAAAACAACAACAACAACAACAACAACAACAACAACAACAACGTTGTAATAAACGGTTTTGACATTGTGGCAGCAATATGCTAAATAAAATAAAACATAATTACAGGCCCAGCACACCCATGGTGTACTCATACAAATGAATTCAATTATGACAGCTCATCAGATGTTTTTTCAGTACTTTCAGGCCCAGACCCATGCAACATATACTTATGTATATACAGTATATGATTCTATGCAGTTTTGAGTGCGTAGTATGTTCACACTGGAAAATAACCAAAAAAGTACACTCAGTTTGCATTCTTTTTTAAGCTGTCTGCAATTTGATTGGGACAAAATAGGGAAAAGGGAATTACATAGAAATGTTTGCAGCTGTAAAAAAAAATCTAAACTAATTGTGGATGTGATGAAACTGCCCTAGCCCCAACACACAAGGAAAAAATACAAGGATCAAAATTTTGGGGAAATATTTTGCTGTCTTTTAGTTAAAAAAAACTGTAGTTTGACATCATCCAATGCATGCATGGATTGTTGTATTTCTTGTTTGTGTAAAACAATGAAGTATGTTGATTTCTTGTACGTATTGTATACAGTCTGTATGTTGGATGGGACAAATAACACATTTATATTAATATTGTACATGAAGTATACACACAATTCCTTAAATAGTTCCACCCACTTTCAACCTGATCAACAACAACAGAAAACAACTGTGTGTGTGTGTTTGTGTGTGTTTGTATGTGTGTGTGTGTGTGTGTGTGGTTGTCTGTGTGTTCACGTGCCTTTTTGATAATATTTGTTGTTTTTTGAGATACTTCATGAGATCTCTTAAAATTAGATACTTATTTATTGGTGCCAGACGACCCAAATAAAGCTATTTCTTTAATGATGGTAATGATATTAAATTCATCTTAAGTGAGCGATTATTGTCTCAGTGTGCGGTAAAGAGCACTTTGCCAGAACAAACCTCAGCTGCTGGTCTGTTTCAAATGTTATTGAAATTGTAATCGCATTTCTCAGAAGGACAACTTTCCTGTACAAAATACAAACCGTACATTGTATCCAATATAATCCCAAGTATCCATCCAGCTCACCTTCCTAAGTACCCACCCACCAGACCTGTGCCACCAACTTAGTCATTTTACACACTTGTGGAAGATGAGAAACAAACAAGCAAAAAAAACAAACGGTATTGGAAACACTTTGACCTTACGGTAACATCTGCACTCAATACAAACACATTATACTCACTGTACTGAATGTGAGGACACAAATAGAGGCATCTGTTATCTGTTATGCTCCCCGCAGGCACACCAGAGTATTTAGTATGAGAAAATCCCACTGTGGTCATTAGGCTCACTCTAATGCATGATAGTGTGGGTACTCACCCAGAGGTAGTATTTCAGAAGGTGGATCAGGCTCTTGAGTTGGGTGTGTGTTTTGTAAAGGTAAGCTGTACTCATAGTATACACTGGGAGATGGTTGCTGGTAGATCAACTGTAGAAGAGACAGAAGGAGAGATTAGTGGTATATGATGGCATGTATATTGTAGTACAAGTGGTAGTGTTTGTTTACAGTATTTGTGCATCTGAAAGAGACATGGGAAGGCTGTAAGGTTGATGTCAGCAGCTGTTTGCATCTCACATAAACTTGCAGGTCATCAGTCAGCGGCCCGGATGCAGTAATGGATTCTCCAATGCGGGACCGAATTTCATTGGGTCGTCGGTAAGTGAACTGTGTTCCCACAGCAAGGAAGGTCCCGGGCCTGTCAATCACCCAGTTGCCATTGATGATGGAGATGCCACTTTGGGTCTGCAGAGCTGGAGAGAAACCCAAAGTGCATCCATCACTGTAATAAATGTAATTTTGAAAATATGTCTGTTGTTAAATACAGTATTCGTGTGTGTGTGTGTGTGTGTGTGTGTGTGTGTGTGTGTGTGTGTGTGTGTGTGTGTGTGTGTGTGTGTGTGTCTATGTGTGTATAGGTGTGTGTACCCAGGTAGTTTCGGCTCTTTATAGTCTCCCGTATGCTGATGTTGCATGCTCCTGCAGGAATCTCTGCAATCTTATGGTAGTCAACGCGGAGGAAAGTCCGAGAGAAATTCCCCTTCACCACCTCAAACCCCTGCCAACACACACATTCACGCATATTTTTATGTACGGAAAGCAACAGAAACATGCTGTTTGTCCACACTCATGTACAGGCACACACCATAGTTTAACCATGGCAGGCATGTGTTTCAACAGTATAATCATAAATTCCACTGGATCACATTGCTGCTCTTTTCCCTTATTTTCTCTCATCCATCCTGCTCTGCAGCTCTCTGTCTTGCTGGAAATCCCGCAGCTCACTCAGTCTGGTCCAACAATTGGTTTGAGTTGGTCCTCCTCTCCATTCCTCCTTTACACAGATCTCCATTTTGGAAACGAGTTTACCTCCTCTGCTCTTTTCATGTAATGTGTATTTTAATAGGCCTGCCTGGTTCTTCCCTTTTGATGTTTTATTTACAGTCTGATATAGCTTGCTCTGGTAGGGATTTGTTAGCCTAAGTAACAAAGACAGAGATAATCTAAAACAAACTGGTTGTATGTCATGTAGTATTTCCCCTCCCCTTTCCAATTTTGACACAGGATCTTAGTTGTAGTGTACAGAAGAACAACAATATCCAAAACACTGAGTTAAATACATAAGATACTAGGATGCGATTTCTTTCATGAAAGATGATATAACTTATAAAGCAGATAAAAGCACATGATATGACTGTAACACAACTCTCAAAAAATTTGCGCAAGCATGCATTAAGCTCAACATGACCATGTGAATATCTTACCTTCAGGGGAGGCGAGTTGGCTTTGGTATCCCAAAGAAGGGCACCTGAGGGTGGGTAGAGAAGACAGATGAAGTGGAGGAGAGCCAGGGCTCGACCCAGCCGCAGGGAGCAGAGCTGCTGCCACGATCCAGCCATGGAGAGACTGAGGGAGGAGGACACTCTGACACACATACACACACACACACACACACACACACACACCCACACACACACACACACACACACACACACGCTCTCACACACACACACACACACACACACACACACACATGCACACACGCACACACGCACACACACAGAGGGGTATGTGTGTTCATGTTTAAAGGGTTGGCTTGAGGGGTGGGAGGAAAAGAGACAAAGTTTGGGAGGGATGTAAGAAGAAATGCTGAGAGAAAGTGTTTGAAAATTGTGGGCACATTTTTAAGAGTTGTTTTAAGTTGAGGTCACACCCATTTTGCACCTCATAAGTGTTGTGACAACGCATGATGAGTGTGTGTGTGGATTGAGGACAGGCTCCTGTAGTGTATAACAAAACTCATCCAAAACCAATATCTCTCCCTGTGAATCGTCATGCAAGATTGTGAGGCTTTGGACACACATCACTCTGGATCTTACTCTGGCTTCTTCATGCTTGTCTTGTTTTTCACTTTTCAAGTTGTCTGTTCAAGTTATGTTATTCCTCTTTTCATTTCATTGACAGTGGTTAGAGACAAAAGATTAAAAAAATCTATGCCAGTAGAAAAAAATCAGTAATCTGTTGTGGAAAAATATTCAAATTGATTCACAACAAAACAAACAAAACACAACAAAACACATGTAGAATGCCTTTTTATACGAGTGATTCAGTATCCCTTCATCAGTGATTCACACGTAAGTGATTCATAAATTACTGTAACTCCTTCTGGCCAGGAATCCGAACACCACAATGACACAATCCCAAATCTGCTGAGGTTATGGTAAAATTTGCATGAACATAAATGATTTGAAGACTTTCAAATACAGATAGGTGCAATAAATTCCCCTGGCTGAATGTTTCATTTCTGGGCAGAGGACTGTTTTAGTCATGTAAACACACAATGTAGCATAGCTTGCCTGGCGCTTTAACTTTCCACTGTTTTATGTTGGGGAGTGAAGAGCGATGAGAGTTGTAAATATCAGAAACTTCTTTAGCTGTCAACTGTAACGTAATGTTGTAGTGTGAGGATACATTTAGTGGGATGGAGGAGACATAATTTGATTTCCCTAAATGTAATGCGCCTCTTGCATGACGGTGCATCAGAAAACACAATTTAGATCTAGACATTTTGGGCTCAAATTACCACTTGATTGACACCGCAGCTGTTCACAACATGGGTGTGAAATTGCCAGAACGGAGAAATCCACAACTTCTTAAAGAATTTCTCTGTCTTTGCAATGGTGTATGCTTGTGTAGTTACACATATTTGCATGAGGACTCTACAAAGACATATGAGTCACATATTTGGGGATAAAGCACTATGAGGTAGCAGGTGCAATGCAATGCCTTTAATGCAAAGTGAATTAAACGGGTGACCATGAAAGCAGCATGAGTGAGACAGACAAGCAGACTGTGACCCATGTATGAACGCTGAAAGCAGCATGGAGAGAGATGACACCAGTGTATCATTTCTTTTTTTTAATTTTTTTTTTTAAAAGATTTTCTCTGGCATAGACGCCTTTATTTGAAAGTAGAGAGACAGGAAATTACGGGAGAGAGAGGGGGGTGTGACATGCAGAAAGGTCCGCCGGCCGGGAATCGAACCGGGGTCCGCTGCGTACATGGCATGCGCTCTAAACCACTCGACCACCTGCGCGCCCAGTGTATCATTTCTTATGCCTGTCTGTTTCTCTCTGTCTGTGTCTGTGTCTGAGTGTTTGGCTTTGTGCCCTCTGACCCCAGAAACAAGGGAGGTCACTGATGTACTACAACAAACACCATCACGAACTTGATGTGTACACACTGCACATCTAGACACACTTGATATATATGCTTCTTTTTTTCTCTCTCTCTCTCTGGCACACAGCCAGATCTAAGACGCCAGTCCCCTGCAGTGAATACCCGGTAGTCACGAAGCTATGACAAAGGCATTCTGGGAGCCTCCAAAAGTCTGTCAAGGTATACTGGGAATTCTGTCCAAGACAGGCGCTGTTAGGGCTAGAACGTCTGTTTTCCACTTGGACAGCTTAATAGCTGCCATGTCTGATCACACACACACACACACACGCACGCACGCACACGCACGCACGCACGCACATGCACGCACACACACACACACACACACACACACACACACACACACACACACACACACACACACACACACACACACACACTGTAAGTGTATGTGAGAGCATCTGGAAATGGCACAGCAAGCTCAAGACTTGTAAAAGTATACAGTCATATATGATGTACACAAACAACATAATACTTCCCCAGACCGAGAACATACATGTTAATCCTACAATACTGTATATAAACATAATGTGGTCAGGAGCTTTTCGTGCAGAGACATTGTCATTTAACTAAAGATGGCAAGTATACCCAACTGTTGTGATTTAGTGCAGAAGCTTATGTGAAACTAACTCGCACATTAATTTAGGCTGGCGAGGGCCATGGAAGGGCCTGTTCTGTCTGTTAAAACCATTTACTGTCTCAGAACTTGCCCTCAAAATCATTACAGCCATTTATATTTTTATTCATGAGAGGGGGGAAAAGATTTCCTCTTGACTTGCATCTTATAAAAGGACTGAAAAAGGGAACACCCACAATTTATGTTACAGTATGCTACAGCACATTGAATATATGTTTTAATGTGCAGTAAGTGTGAGCTCATGCAGATTTGGGAATGTAGGAGCCCTTACTTATAGATTCATAAAAGTAAGGCCTGAAGCAGTTCTTTTGTTCAATTGCCTGCCTGAGAATCCACCACATGTGGCTGTTTAAAATAAGTTTGAGCCAGTGTTTCTATGTAATGTCCATAATTGACATTGATGTGCGTGTGTCTTTCGATTTTCTTCTCTCCTTCTCCTCTCTTTTCCTCCAGATGTGGGTTGTTTGATGTCCCCCTGTCTCGTCCTGGCCAGCTGCCCCAGAAACCAAATGAAGGGTTCTGTCATCCTGCTGACACCTGGACATCCCCTAACCACCAGTTACTTCCCTAACGACCAACTCCTTCCCTAACTGCCATGAGAAACAAAGGACGACCACCGATCCATCACTGAAATTCCTCTGCAGCTTTCTGTCCTCGTTAAGTAAGTGTCAGGATGAATTTTTTTTACTCAGTGAACAAAGACTAGTTGAATTTTACAGGCACAGTGCAGGACTGGGATGACCTTTTGTGTGACCTTTTAACTGGCAGAATTGTTTATAGGATATGATTTGGTTTAAAGATTATCTGTCTGTGATTGTAAAGACAACTGCAGTGAATTTTATTGTACTTATTCTTTTGATGGAGGACAATATGACATGTGACATTTACAGCAACAAAAATAAAACCTTTAACAGTGAGAGTGGTTGTATACAGTCATTACAAAGGGCTAACAAGTAGGCAAAGGTCTGTTAAGATGCATTCAGGGGTCCCTGAGCTCACCTCTCACCTTTCCTAATTACAGGTTTGAGACTTATGCAGGTGAAGACACACACACACACACACACACACACACACACACACACACACACACACACACACACACACACACACACACACACACACACACACACACACACACACACACACACACACCTTCTGACACCATAAATACACCTATCTGGTCAGCACATACCTACAGGGTCAAGCATGACAGTTTACAAATTGCGACACACTGGATGCTTTTCATCCCACAGGCTGTGTATACCTGCCCATGAAAGCACATGAAAGTATGTTTGCAGGGAAATTCCAGCACTATCCACTATCTTTGAGAAATGTGTGACCATCCATGTGCCATTTGCTAGAATTGTTTGCTTTGTTGTCGTTACTTCATAAAGCAATGTTGCATAGAGGGTGCCCACAAAGGGTATAGTCGTTTATACAGCATGTGCACTCATATGACTCATATCACTTTTTTCCCTCATCTTTGTCTATGACTTTTGCATCACTTAACTCTCAAATGTGCATCTGTATATTATAACAGTCACGAGGGTCATTCACTGCATGTCTTCTTTTACTTTGGACACATTTTGATGATAATAATGATATTAAACATAAAGTCACTTATTAGCTGTTAACGTGTTGCTTATTGTTACTTCACTTGGATGTTGGAGCTCAGCTATGTAGTGTGTTGTATGTGCAGTTTTCACATTAAACTCCTGAAGAGGGAACGTTTGACTGTGCTCATTTTAAGGTATGATTTGTTACATCACAACTGGTTTGGAGCCAGCCGTAAGTCCAGTTTGAAACTTACACAGCCTTTAGTGCAAAAGCCTTAAAAGCCTTTAGTGCAAATACACAGTGAATGGACCTCTCAGTCCTGAATGCTGGATGCAAGAAGTGTGCAAGTAGGACACTTCTTGCTGTTTGATTAATATTTGAATATGAATATTTATATATACATAGATTCTATTTTCATTGCAGAAGAGTAAGTAGAACTAATTTAAGAGTTCCTGAATAACTTTTGTATAAAAGCCCTGTCAAGAACAGTTGATTATTTCAAGCCGAGTATTTTTATATATCTTCCTGTTAAAGTTACCTCTTCTTCCTCATCTCAAAATTTATGAACACAGAGAAACTTTCCCATTTGACAGATAAACATTAAAACAGCCTTAAAATGTCAAACTCATTCAATCCAATTCAATTCAGGAAGAAAAACATATTTTTGAGCGGAGTAATTAGGTATGGAAGTGAAATGTATTTGTGCCTTTCAGGGACTTCACAAATAGCAAAAAATATAGGTGATAGTTATAGGCTAGGCAATTTTAGCATACATATTACAAAATAAATAAAGAGAAATAGAACATGTAAAACATAGAGAAATAAAATAAAATGTACAGGTAATACAATCAAAACATACATGTAAAGGAGTGGACTAGCACAGAGAGATAAAACAAAATAAGAATAGAACAACATAAAATCATAATAAAGTCTGAACAGGTGAGTTCAGGGCCTCCCCCCCTTTTTTTAGTGGAGGGGGAACCTGTAACTGAGTTTTTTAACATTGCAATATTAACATTTTACTTAAGTAAACAATCTGAATACTTCTTTCAGCACCATCCATTCAAAAGCATGGTGAAGTGGGCATGCATTTTCATGTCACAGAACCTGAAATGTACTTCATTATGTCACGTAATACACATGATAATGGGGAGTGTTGCATCTCTGTAAATTAAAGAGTACGATCTCGACCTGCTCTATGTGAAAAGTGCCCCAAGATACCTTTGACTTGATTTGACTTGGCATATATTGCAACATGTGATTTTTTTTAAAAGAAGTTTTTTCCCTGATTAATTCAAGTTTTTTTTCTTTCATGTTATACATAGACAGGGTTGATTACTTTGAAAATGTAATAGGTTACAGATTACTTGGTACCCTATTTAAAATGTAATAAGTAATGTAACTATTTAAATTACTTAATCAAAGTAATGTAATTTATTCCTTTTGATTACTTTTATAATTTTCTAGCAAATGTTTCGGCTGTTAGGGTAAGTGTACCTATTAAGTGCAGGTGTTTTTCGTGATTACTAACATGGTTTAGAAGGTAGATCATTTCTTATAAAGCAAGATTTATCTCTCATTTGAAAATGTGTTCATTAGCTCATGTAGATTTTTATATATAATAAGATAGAAGATATTTTATGAAAAAGTAAAAGATCTGACATGGGCTTAATAATTGGTACTTGTGACACCATTTAAGCCTATGTATGTTCCAAATAAGCCCATATCATCATTTATTTACAAAAATATATATTTTAAGAAATTATTGTTTTCAAACAATTAAAAAGAGCAATATATTTATTAAGTAACATATTAAATATTTAAAAAATATATCCTAAAGGTCTGACTTCAGATGTAACCCCCTTTGACATCATCAACATTTTCATAAGTAACTATAATTTAATTAGACGTTTTTTTCAGTAACTATAACGGATTATAGATGCATTTATTTTGTAATCAAATTACGTAACGTTGTTACATGTAATTAGTTACTTCCCAACACTGTACATAGGATGTAGTGTAGGCCATGTGTGGTTGTGTGGCGGCAGTGCTTTTTATTTCATTTTAGGGCTGCAGTACCACTGTTCACCAGATGGGGGTGCACAATGACCCCACCGGAAGGAGGAAATGCAGTTGACGTAGATGTCACGTGTGAAATTCAAATTTGAGTAACAAAACATCTACAGAGCTCCTCCCGATGGCACCCGGCATCTAACTGGCTAAACTACAGACTTTTCATACAAAATCAGGTAAGCTCCTAAAGTCGATAAGCGTCATTCAGTCAGTTTGTAGCTTTTTACTAACGTTACTTGTATTACTTTTTGGTAGTTTTAACGACTTTTGTTAGCTGAAGCTAGTTCGCCAGATTATAGCGACTAACGGACTTGGGTTGAATATGAAGCTAACTTAATTCTGTCTTTTCTAGTTTAGTTTTTTTTATCCACGAGTGCTTCTGTGGTGTTTCAGGCCGTTTTTTGTCTCCCAGGGAGGGTTACGTTGTTAGGCTGAGGCAGGGAGGATGCCCGTGGAAAGGACTGAGCCCCGTTGGGCCGACGAGCTCCACGAGTACTATGAGGTGTATGACACCATCGGCTCAGGTAATGTGTGTTTGTGTGTAAAACAGCGTTGCAAGTGCCATACCGTCTGTGCTATTGTTTCTTACAAATTATATGTTTTTTTCAGGTGGTTTTGCTAAAGTGAAGCTAGGTCGGCACATCCTGACAGGAGAAAAAGTTGCCATTAAAATCATGAACAAGAAGGATCTAGGGGTGAGTCTAAAAAATATCATTTCCTCTATTTAGACGTTTTCTACTGTGGATGTTTGCTTTAACACAGCACAAGACAACAGAAGTCATTAAAATAAATCTTCACTTTCAAGCAGCAACTAACTATATATTTCATGATCAACAACCACTTCAGGCGGTACAATTTGTGCCGAGTAAAAGGTCCATAAAATGACCATCACAAGTTACCACACCCTAAAATGATGAATTCCCAAAGTGAGGGAACAGCAACCAAAATGTTCAAAGGTCTGGAGTGATGTAAGGAAAAGCAAGAAAATGCTCAAGTTGAGAGGGCGTTATTACAGTCTTAAACATTTAATCAAATTTCAGAACTGTCTTAGACTGACTTGCAGCTTGCCAATTAATCTTTCACACTTGCTTGCCACTATCCCTACCTTTTTTGTTTCACTATTGTTTATTTTGGTCTGCTTTTTCTTTCACAAAGTTTTTGAAGATTTTCTAATTTATTTTATATGTTTCATAAACATCATATAATAAATATATAGAAATTATTTAGCAAATTAAATGCTAAACAAAAACACTTATGCAGTCACAAAGCACTTTAGTAACACCTGTGCAATCTAATGCAAACCAGACCCTTATGTATGTCAACTGGGTGGACAAAATATTAGGAACACTTTTCAATAGGCACTCCAGTAGACCAATAACCAGTATGACCGTGATAATAATATAATAGAGTTGAATTATGGCCTTTCTGACAATGTCAACAAAAATTGAAAAGGTATAAGCTTTGTGAAAGTTGAATTTATGGCAGAGCTGTTGTATTGGATTGCATTATATTGTACATGTGTTATTAATTAAGTGCTTGGTGAGTGTACATAGAGACAAAATAAAAAATAATATCATTGCTGTCCCCAGGACGACCTGCCCCGCGTGAAGGTAGAGATTGAGGCCATGAAGAACTTGAGTCATCAGCACATTTGTCGTCTCTACCAGGTCATAGAGACCTCCACCCAGATCTTCATGATTCTTGAGGTAAGCACACACGCACACAGAGAACATGTGTAACTGTGGATGTAACACTGTCATGTTCGTTCATTTGGCTTCTTTGTCTTCCACTATCCTTTGGTTCATCTCTCACAGTACTGTCCAGGAGGGGAGTTGTTCGACTATATCATAGCAAAGGACCGTCTGTCAGAGGAGGAGACCAGGGTGTTTTTCAGGCAGATTGTGTCTGCGTTGGCATACGTTCACAGCCAGGGCTATGCACACAGAGACCTAAAACCGGTAAAAACAGCTACTGCTTGCATGTGAAAGATTGAGTGAGAGGAAAAAACAGGTTTCAGCTTCTGTGAGAGAGAGAGATGGATTGTACAATATTTATTATGAAGTTGTTTTTGTTTCTCTGTGCATTTTATTACACATGAGTCTAACATCTGCTCCAATTTTTGTCCCTCTGAACTTTCCTCAACTAGGAAAACCTCTTGATAGATGAAGACCACAACTTGAAGCTAATAGACTTTGGCTTGTGTGCCAAACCCAAGGTACATCACAACATCTTAAGTCTAAAAAATATGGAGTGTTTAAGCTGTCATATTGGCTACTCAGTCTTGATTATTTCTGTTTTATCGGTAATGTCTTAGATTGTACAGGTCTAACAGATAGAAGATGATACCTGAAGAAAGTGTGCTCATACACATTGAATAGTGCATATAAACATGATATGTACATGTATTTTATTTTTGTCTTCTAGGGAGGTCTCAGTTATGAACTGATGACATGTTGTGGGAGCCCTGCTTATGCTGCTCCTGAACTTATCCAGGGAAAAGCATATATTGGTTCAGAGGTGAGAGGTGCATGTTGAATGATATTTTGAACTTTTGAGCCCAATGGGGGAACAATTGCAATTTTGTTTTTATTTAAAATTCACAAAACTTGAATTTGTTTTCACTGAGTCATGATTACTGCCCTGTTCCGCAATTCAGCTTTTTCATGGTGTCTTGATCATATTCGCTGGTGTATGACTGAAATCCTTGAAGTTGAAATATTGCTGTGTGATGTGTAACCTCCAGGCTGATGTGTGGAGTATGGGAGTGCTGCTTTTCGCTCTGCTCTGTGGATACCTGCCCTTCGATGACGACAACTGCATGGTCCTCTATAGGAAAATTTCCGTAAGAGTTCTGTTGTGTGTATGAGCACACATCTCAGAAAATGTCTTTTTTGAATTTCTTAACCCCAGCTAGGTTTTTCTAAATTAAGCCTAAATATCTTGTGGCCCTTCCTAACAGCTGTCATGAGGTGTTACAGTAGTCACATTCACTATTGTAATAATACCAGCTGAGAAAATCCAAAAACCAGACAAGTCTTAGGTTTGTTTCTGTGTTTTAGTGCATTACTGTTTAATAATATGTTAATGTATGTGTGTTTTTTTTTTTATCTTTAGAGAGGTAAATACGACAATCCTCAGTGGCTCTCTCCAGGTAGCATCCTCCTCCTCAACCAAATGATGCAGGTATATATTCATCATTTATAAATATATATATATCATATATTTATACATTGCCCGCTGTGCCGCTTTCTCTTCATGGTTTTTCATTGTTTCACAGAAACTAGTACAGTAGAACTCATTGGGGATCTGTCTCATAGATTTTCCATTTAAAAAGGAGAGAAATGGTGTTGAACTCATAATAAAGGTTAAAAACATTGTACACAATTGGAACATGATTTCTTTCTTTCTTCTACAATATGTACAATATATATTGTAGACATAACTGCGAAGTGTGTAGTCTCCATATTGAGGTGTAGTTTCTGTGTGTGTCCTCTAGGTGGACCCCAAGCGGCGTATTACTGTCAGACAGTTGCTGAACCATCCCTGGGTGATGAGAGACTACAACAGCCCTGTGGAGTGGTACAGCAGGCAGCCGGTACAAACACACACACACACACACTCACACATACATGCATAAACATCTAGGTACAATTGTACAACCATAAACATGTAAGCAGCATTTAACTTCAGGCAGTGTGTTGTCTGTTTTATTTAAGAAAATAGATTTTAAATTTCAAACTGCCATTGAAATGAGTGAAATAGATTTTTGTGAGTTTTTGTCAATTTGCTCCAATTTCCATTTAAGTATTTTTCTGGAAAGAAATTCCTTTATTCTTAAACTGAATATTATTTGAGAATAATTTATTGCTCACACATAAACACTGTGAAAAGAAGTGTGTCTTGCATTTTTTGTGAATATATGGTGGTTCTTTCTTTTTTGTAGCTTGGTCATATTGATGAGGACTGTATCACTGAGATGGCCGTCAACATGAAACGATCCAGAGAGAGCACCACAGCGCTGGTCAAGGAGGTATGTTCCAGTTTGGCTGCACGTTTCAGTCTTAGCATTAAATGTTTATTATGCTAATCAGTTCATCCTCAACTGATTTTGTTGTGTTTTTGATGCAGAAATCATTTTCATATCCTTTTAATGTGTAAATATGATATTTTACATAGTGTCTGTTAGATATACATACTAATACACCTTCACTCTCTCAGTGGCGGTATGACCAGATCACAGCCACCTACCTGCTGTTGCTGTCAAAGAAGCAGAGGGGCAAGCCAGTCCGCCTGCGCCCTGAGCCAACTGGCCGTGAGGATTCCAGATCTCCACTACACAGAGGATTACAGGTTGGACTGGGGACGACAACTCCCACAATTCTCTGTTCTCTGTCTTTATAGAGCTGGATGTTCTGGCTCCATCATGAGCATTTATGACTTTATCCTGTAACCTTCCATACTTTAGTTAATTTAACTTTTCAACTGATCTTTTTGTCTTACTTGTTTTTTTCCTTTTATTTTTCTGTTGGTCTCCAGACTAAAGAAACCCTTCACTTCAGCGAAGATGAAGATGCTGTGATTGTAGGTTCTCTGGACTTTTGCTCAGAATACATTGATGATTGCCCGTGGGTTTCTGGCACACAACATACACCCCAAGGGGTTAGAAGTCGGCCAGAAAGAACCACGAACAACAAAGAAACGGTGTGTGGACGTTGGGACAAATGTGTTTTTGCCGTCTGTCTATCACAGAGTTTGAGAAACATGTTTTAATTAAGAATTTCTATTTAGGCTTGTACCAGCAGGGGAGAGGGACCACGACTATTCTAGGGAAATACTCATACCACATTTATGTCTTATTCCTTAAGTTACTGGCATCTCCATTGGTGGAGAGAAGATGTGCTTACAGCCCGACCCCAGAGAGGGGGGCGAGCGACAATACAGCATCGCCAAGGGCGGAGGGACGGAGACCAAGAGCGAACAAGTGAGAACAAGGAGAATATTGCTGTGCAGGAGAAAGATGTTGAAATATTTGTGTTACCTCTTCCTCGAACTCCTGCGTCCAGTAAGAAGAATGCACGCCCCAACAAGAATGTGTTGACCACACCAAACCAAAACGCTTACGTCAATGACAACAAGACAAATGCACTCACACCTAAGGGTAAGAATAACTTCTCTATCTCTTGACAAATAGCAGAAATGAATGCTGAGCTTTACTCTGTCTTGTAGATTGATTGTATACTGTAATTGTTTTCTGCTCCAAGCACGGGCTTGGAGAGCAATCTATTTGATTATTTGCATTAGTCAACTGCCCCTCTCCACATTTCCCTCTTTCATTTATTTATCTGACCCCCTCTCTCCCTCTCTCTCTCTCACTCTCTCTCTCTCTCTCTCTCTCTCTCTCTCTCTCTCTCTCTCTCTCTCTCTCTCTCTCTCTCTCTCTCTCTCTCTCTCTCTCTCTCTCTCTCTCTCTCTCTCTCTCTCTCTCTCTCTCTCTGTCTCATGCAACTCTCATAATCACAAGTGCCACATCCACATGCCACGCATTTGCAAGTAAATTGTCTTCTGGTAATAAACTCGTTTATTGGGCCTGGGTTTTTTTTTAACCCAAAGCCACTCATATTTCTATGATTTAGCTGTCATTACGACACTGAAAATGGACACAGGCCCCCCCCCCCTCTCTCTCTCACACACACACACACACACACACACACACACACACACACACACACACACACACACACACACACACACACACACACAAACACACACACACACAATTAACACTGTCAACTCAAAGGTGAGGTTATTATCAGGAAGCTAATTCTATTCACTTATCTATAAATAAAGGACACCAATATAAATGGAGAATCATTAAAGTCATAATTGTTTGTCAAAGTGAATTCTGTGCTCAGATGTCCAGTGTCATTATTTTCTGCTATAAACTGGAGCACAAGCCGGCTAACACACTGCAGCTGACCTAGTTGATGTTAAACCTTTGGAATCTGGTTTGGTCCTTCTCTTTATCTGGGCTCCTGCTCTCTAAGCTCCCGTACTGACATACTTGTCCACACACACACACACACACACACACACACACACACACACACACACACACACACACACACACACACACACACACACACACACACACACACACACACACACACACACACACACACACACACACACACACACACACAGTGGTCTATGTGTGTCTGTCCCTAGGTGTGTGCTGTGACAGGTGTAGCTGTTTTTTGTCCTCTGCTCACTGTCCTGCGTGGGCTGTAGGGACATGTGTTCTCATGCCACTAAAGCATAGCTCTCTTTTTGTGTGTGTCAGACTACTTGTCTTCGTGTATACTATGCTTTTGTGTTCACAAGTCCAATGTCAAAGCCAGCCAGATCTCTGCCTAAGAACAAAGAGTTCCACACAGTATTCCCCTTTTTATTTTATTTTCAGTGGCTTTAAGGTTGGAAAAAAACATCTTGTTCTTCTTGTCAGGAATCAGGACAGTATCATATAGTTTTTGTGTCAGCTTTTTTCCAACTCAAAGCCATGTGATGCCAAGTGACACTTGAGCCCTTTTCAGACATGCACCGCTTTACCTGATTATGTTTGAATGTTAACAGTCACAACAGCAATCTTACTAGGTTGTACCTTGTTACATTTCCATAAGATTTTCCACACAGCACAAGTCTGAATTGAATGCCATCAGATTAACGTAAAGAGCACAGCTGCAGGTTGAACATGCAGAGAAAGAGATTAAATGTGTGGTGCAGCTGAGGGTAAATCGGTTAAAAAGGCCTCAGCACAAAAATAATCAAACCAGTGCACTCTATATATTTTCAATTTTCATTCATGTCAACCAACTGAATGGATGAATAAATGAATATCCAGAAAAAAGCTTTACAGAGCATATGAGCAAATACTGTAGAAATTAAATGAGAATCACAACTTAACTTCTACTGTTGGACTTTATAAAATAGGCACTAAAATTCTAGAATTTATGATCAAATTGATGCCAAAATGTATAAGTGGATTCACTGTGAGAAGAATTTTTTAACTTAACTCTGCTCTCTCGTGCATTTGTGTAAACGTTTGTCATGTTTGAATTAAGCCATAATGAATATTAACACAAGACACCTACAGTATGTCGGAATGACAAAAAGATTGATTAATCCAGCAATGCTGTTCTGTGTCTGAAACGGACTTTAGTGAAATATTCAAAACCAACACGCTGTTTTTGATTTTCAGTGACTCACCAATAGTCCGTGGGCTTTAAGAAGTGATCTATTATGTCTATGTTCACTTCTCTAAACTCAAGTGTGTGTGTGTATGTGTGTTGTAGGTGGAGGCAGTGCCTCCAAAGAGCCCACTAAGAAGAGAATAGCAGAGAACAAGGAGCCAGCAAACATTGATATAATGACCTTCAGTCCTGAGCGAAGGTGAGTGAATGGGGTACAGGATGGATGGAGTTTGTGAGATAAATGAGATGGAGTCAGATGTGTGGAAAAGAAATGTTTGGGGTACTGAATAGGGTGAATATGGACACTGGCAAGACAAGAGAGAGGCTAAACTTCATGTTTAGGTTTGCTGGACTATGGTCTCAAGAGACTGAACCACAAAGTTGCTCTCTTATTTGAAGCCGAATTGAATCAGATAATCACCTAAATGATGAAAGAGTTGAACAGAAATGGTAAACAGCAGGAGAGTGACACGTCATGTCAAGTACTGAAATATTGGACATGTGATTTAGCTGGAGGGACAGGTAAAAGTTCTTTACCTCTGAGACCCTGTTTGCTTCCCAGATCTCGGTCTCTGGACATGGCTGGTATGGGAGACAGCGGGAAAAAGAAAAGAGGTGGGAAGATGTTTGGTTCTCTGGAGAGAGGCTTGGACAAGGTTATAACCATGCTCACTCCCAGCAAGAGGCGAGCCCTGCGAGACGGCCCACGGAAGATCAAGGTATGTGCAAACACCTTGTCTTGTCATGTATTCTGTGGCACACACAGCTTTTCTGATGAGCGTATATGTCTTCCTATAGGCTCTGTACAACGTTACTCTAACAAGTCAGACCAACCCAGACCAGATCCTTAATCAGATCCTCTCCATCCTGCCCGAGAAAAACGTTGATTTCACACAGAAAGGGTAAGATGACCCGTCTTATCTTCTTCTCCCCCTCTCTGTCCAGACTACAAATCCCATGATTGAATTGTAATGTTTCCATGTTGTTTTTCTTTGTGCTTTAATTTAGGTACACCCTGAAATGCCGGACCTGGGGAGACTTTGGTAAGGTGAACATGATGTTTGAGCTGGAGGTGTGCCTGCTGCAGAGGCCAGAGGTTGTTGGGATCCGCCGCCAGAGGCTGAAAGGGGATGCCTGGGTCTACAAGCACCTGGTGGAAGACATCCTCTCCACATTCAGAATCTAAACAATGATGGGTCAGCACTTTCCTGGAGACGACCGCTTCTTCTCCAGAATATTTTGGATACCGGCCTTTTTGTGTCAGTGACATGAAACTGCTTTCCTTTCAGTGTCCAGAAGTGAAGGATGATTGATAACTGACTGATGCGGCTCATTCTTAGCATTAGTGATCAATCCTTTTGTTATTCTTAGTGAATTGCTAAAATTGTTCTTAGGCCAGCCGACAATTCCCAGAATACATGTTACAGTAAATGTATGAACATTTCATGTACAGTAAATCTTGTTATATGTAGAATATTGTTTTACTTCAGTTATTCATGAATATTAAAGGACGACTTAACAGATTTTCAAGTCGATTCCTATGGTTCTAATGTGGGTAGGATAGATATATATATGTATATATATATACACACACACTTTTGACTGGTACTGTGTATATATATATGTCTGTCTTCTCTGTTATAAAAATCCCTCTTCATCCAGCTGCAAAAGTCTTTATAGGTCTGCCTTAGACTACAAACTACATTTCATTTTCCGTGGTGGTGCCCTCAAGGATAGTCAAAGGTGGGTCTTCCAAAACAGTCTACAATGTTATACTAGATATAGAACAAGGCAGTCATATAACTAAGTACTTAAAAAATATCAATATATTTGGAAGAAAACTAGTTTTATGATACATGGCTGAATATCTTGCTGTGGAATCGGACACAACAGTCGAGGAGGAAGTGACCCCAAGACCAACTTTACAGTGGTAGCATAGATGTCCTCTGGTATGCAGCACAAAAAAGAAGACCAGCATGAATACATTTTGGTAATGAAAAAAGACGTAATTAAACACAGTACGGGGTCGTGTGTTGTCTTCATTGTTTAACCACCACCATTGCAGTCAGCTTTACCTGTTCATGATTCATTCAGTGTTCATTGTTCAGAAGGTTATTACCAGGAGCCAAATTATTCACAAAAGCGTCTTCAAAACAAACAGACCTAGTGATTAAATTCTTACTGGGTTTGTATAACATTTCTTCATTTGAATGTCACAAAAGTCAGTTCCTTCGATGCAAAGCTGCGTCAGCTCAGGAGAGACATTTGAGTACAGAATGACTTTTTTTAACCATTAATCTGCCTTAGATTGTTATGGCTTTTATCTTTTATTAAAAACATTGAAGCTGGAATTTTCTCACATAGCTCCTAATACTGTAACACATTTCCATTATCATCCATAAGGATAATGATTTGCTTTAAAGAGTGGATGATCATTGTTATGACAGAAAAATATCAGTAGGGGCATGGGGCGTAATGACTGACTGAATGACTAAATACTACATGCCCCCCTGCAATGTTATGATGTGCATATGATTTTGACTCATGATGTCTTGTATTCTTGCCTCAGGTGTATCTGGTACGGTTTAATTGAGGGAAACTGAAAAAAGAGGGGATAGGAACCTTAGCTCACTCTCTCTTTCCACCTCTGGTTCTTTATCTTTTAAAGCCAAAGCCAAACTTTAATTCCACACCCAGTTCTTTAAAGCAAGACTATACAACATTTGCTGAGCAGCTGCAACATCTGTTGAGAGCCAACAAAATTCCGCCGCACCACAAAATGCTGCTGCAGTAAATAATCTCAACCCAATTGCAAACTCCTGACTCACAAATTACAGCAATGAGACTGGACCAGATACCCCTGAGGGAAGAACACAAGACATCATGAGAGTAAAAAATAATTTGCACATCATAACCAGCTGGGTGAGCGAGCGTACAGTAACACTAAATAATGATCACTGGCTCAGTATGCAAAAAAGCAGTGAAGAGTCCCCTCCCTCTTCAGACAAAACAAGATGCCACTTAGTCACAACATTGTTGATCAGCATTTATTTTTGGCAGGTTCTCCTTGGTGTCTCAGCAGGGAGGAGAAGGGTAATGGTGGGTTGAGTAGCTGAAAGGGGGGAGGTTAACCTTAATGAAGTGTGAGAGTGGGTGGGGGGTGAGATGATCATTTAAGACAGAGGTGAAGGTTGGAGTGAGAGGTAAAAAAAAAAAAAAAGTATTCTCTCCATTATTCCAGCAGTGATAATCATTCTTGCTGGGCCGAGGTTGGAGGATCAAAGCTGTGTGTGTGTGTGTATGTGTCTTTCTGTGTCTGTGTGTGCGTGTTTGTGCTGTGGACAACAGCTGGACCAAAGCTGCTGTCAACCAGCTTCAAATACTGTATGATAAAAAGAGCTCCACTGGCCAACTAAATAATTAATGATGCTCATGAAAATGAATGATCCTTTTCATCTTCTTGCATGCTTTCCTGTGAAATTTCTATTGAATGGTTGGTGGTCAATGATCAGGGTTTTTCTCCTTGTGACAAGACCTCAAACCCTGTAGTGACCTGTCAATCACATTACATGAGTCTTGTCATTGTCCCTCCATTCAAACAGGGGGCACTGCAATCTCAAAGTCAGTTCAGTCCATGCTTGTTAGGAAACTAAAGGGCCTGTGTCTTGCCTGATGCCCAGAAGAGGATTAAAGAATTAAAGCTGAGAAACTTTGCGAAATATAGGGCAAGTGTGGTTCCCACAGTGGGACTTTCTACTGTGTCCCTGCAGTGAGGTGGCATAGTGTTTGTCCAGTTTGGGAGCAGATTTGGGTGATAAGTAATTATCACATAAAATGCTGTCAGCGTGCAAGGAAAATGTGCAGACTTTATCCTTGTGTCAAATATGAATGCTTGAACTGATTAGAGCAGCTTAACGTCGAACTGTCTTTTTGTTAATCTGCTTTTTTGTTGTTGTTTCAGAATTGTGAGTGTTGGAGAAATGAGGCTTCTGCTGGCAATCACTCTCCTTCTCCTTTTCTTATGTGAGTTTATGTATCCTGAGAAATGCTATTACACTTATATGGTCCAACAATTTTCATACTGTTTTTTTGTGTGACACAGCTGCTTGACACCTCTATTTCCTTTTCCTCATCTGTACATTGCTTAAATGTTTCAGGGCTTCACAAGGCACAGATGTCTAATGAGTCTAATGACACTGCACTGCATAGAAATCCTTGTGAGGTAAGTTGATGAAAATAGATAGTAGCAGAAAGTAAGACAGTAGTTTTGACCACTTGTGCTGTAATACATTCATTCCCAATTGATGGGTCGGGACCCCCCTGAAGTATGAAAAGTAAAATGTTTTTCTTTATTAATTTAAATTTTTTATGTGCAAATGCTGTATAACACCTCTGCCCTAAAAACACAGTAAAGCTTTAATTTTTCAAGTTCTATAATTTTGTTCTAATTTCCTGAAGTAATTTGCTGATATATAATGGTTAGTTTTTAGGATATTTTACAGAAACGGTTAAGCAAATTGGTACAAATTTTAAGAAAAACAGAAGCAAGTGTTAAGTTGGTTTAGTTGGTAAAGTGGCCAGTCATTATATGCATTAATTTGCAAAAAATATCACTAAATTAGACTTTTAACAATTCTTTCAGTGAAAAAAAATACTTCATTTTCAGTATGTAGTTTTGTTTGTCAATCTAATCTAGCGTATTGACTTTTTCTTAAAAACTTTCTTCCTTTATGTTTAAATTATATTCTTAAAAACTCACTTAACACCCGACTTTGCAGCTCCCTTCAGCTCTTAATAGCTTATGTTAGCTAATTGTTTTGGTTTTCTGGCTGGCAACTTTACTGATTAGTTTTACTTTTGCCACTTTTTGCGTTATTTTGGCAGCACAGGGCAACTATTCAATAAATTAAAAAAACCCACACACATGGATACTTGCAAGCATGAAAAAGCTCTTAAAACCAACTGTGCACTACTTGCCTCAAATGGTAAACTATAATGCTAGTGACTAGGTGGTGGAGCAATTGTCTGTGAAAGAGCCAGATATTTCCCTCAACAGTTGGCAAAGACCAAATAGAAAAACAAATAAATCAAAAGACAGTTAATATTGGACTTTCATTTGTAGGTAGACATAACCACAGCTGAAAATGTTGCTAATGCTGGTCCATATCTGCTGGATGTGTAAATAGACAACTGTTTGCTAACAAGTTCATAACATGTCAGTTTTGCATTCACAACTTGTTTCCTCTTCCCCCATTGCTATTGTAGATTTAAGGGCTCACAAGCTAAAACTAACAGAGAATTTCTAGTAAGATAGACACATTTTTCATTTCGCCAGCATCATCATATGACATATCCAGTTTTAATTTTCTCTTTCAGGCGGGATCCATGAGCAAGGCAGCAGTGTCTTTCCTCTTGTCTCCTCTTTCTGTGTACTCCTGGCTGGCCTCCATGCTCGTCAGACTTGTCCTGTCCATCCCGGCTCTCGTCCTCAACTCCCTCCACCACTCCCTGCTGCTGCTCCTGTGCTGGCCTTGGTGCATTGCCACCATCTCTGTCTCCCTGCTGCTCACTTGCCTCCATGTAGGACTTTACCTGCTTCACCTGGCCTTGGTGGTTGGGGTGGTGGCCATTTTGACCCTCACACAGCACAAAATGGCAGACAGTGATGCCAGGATTGAGAAAGCAAGGCTGAGTTCTGCTGCAAAATGATGTTACTGTTTGTTTGTTTGTTTGTTTGAGTTAAAATTAATTTGGACCTGCTTTCACTTTCATTTATTTAATGAACACACTACTGTACTTGATTTTTACATAGATTCTGTGTTTAAATTGGCTTTGGGACAATTTGTAAAGAAGCAACAGAAGAAAAACACTGATAAGTGTGCGTCCTTGTGACCTAAATGAGGGTGAAAATAGATCTGCTAGTTGCTACTTTGACCAACAGCCTGCAGTTGTCCACTTATCTGTCTCTCTCATTTTCTCTCTCTCTTGCTCTTTAAATGTGCCCCTCCAATTATCTGCGGATTGTTGTGCTGTTTCCTTCTCATCCGCAGATGTTATCATTAGACATGTCTGTCAAATGGAGATGAGCGGATAAGAGAGAAAGAGAGATGAATAAGGAAAGATTTTCTGCATTCATTGAGTCAGCGCCTTTAAGTGTGTGTGTGTGTGTGTGTGTGTGTGTGTGTGTGTGTGTGTGTGTGTGTGTTTGTGCAGCGCAGTGCAGTCCAGCAGTGCAGGGCATGCAATCCATATTCCTGAAAAACACTAATAAAGGGAGTTAACTGGGAGAGAAACTACATGTGGTATAGCTGTTGAGCCAAGACGGCGAATGCTTGCCCAACCAGTAAACAGTATGTGCTGACACACGCTGTGGCGCTCAGATCTCAGGGAAGCATTAAGAATTGCACACACACACACAATAAAAAAAACAATTTTATTAAAACTATTAATACTCCAGCCGAAAAGAGTAGCTATAAAAAGCAATGGGTGAACTTTCTCTGCTTGTGTGTGTGTGTGTGTGTATGTATGTAGGCCTATGTATGTGTATGTGTGTGTGTGTGTAGGCCTGTGTGTGTTTGTGTTTGTGTGTGTGTGTGTGTGTGTGTGTGAGAGAGAGAAAGAGACAGAGAGAGAGAGAGACAGAGGGGAAATGAGGCTGGATCATAGAGATTTATTACATGGCCGTGGCATCCTAATTAGCATAAAGACTGGACCGGCCCACTCAAGCAGAGAATTAAAAACCTTAATTGTGCTGTCAGCCTTCCTCTCTCTTTCTCACTGTTGACTCTACTTCATTCCACTCGCATTCGTCTCCTCCCGCTCTGCTCGCACCTCTCCTCTCCGCTCATGAAGTAGCCTCCGTCCATGCTGTTTAATTGTTGGTGATAAATGGGAAGCGGGTTGTTTGTAATTGTCTCAGAGATGGGAAGAGGATGACGGAGATAGTCTGGAGGAGGGAGAGGAGGAGAGGGAGAGTTTGCCTATTTTGAAAGTGGAGAGCATGGAGGCCATTTATCAAATGTTTGTTTGAAGCAGGGAAAATTAGCTTGGCAGACTGAGGCATGGAAGTGTTAGTGGGATTTGATCTCAGGCCAGGCTGGAGCTACATGTGGAGTCAATATGATACAGGGTTCATGTTATCTAGGATAAATGGTAGAGATAAGAAAGGTTCCCTTGTTTACGGCGTGTGAAGATTCCTGTTATCAGTCAACTCAAGACTGTTGTATGCAGGCTGCAACTAATGATTCTTTCTTTTGTTTTTGGTGTTGTTTTCAGTTTTGTTGTTTTCTGAAATGTGTTTTGCACTTCAGGGCCACCGTACAAAAATGACCTCTTCAAGTCCAAAACCCAAAACATATTCAGTTTACTATCATGTATGACAAAGAAAATAATGAAATTATCGTCATATCAGAGATCTGAAACAAGCTAATGTTTGGCATTTTTGCTTTGTAAGAACTACGCAATTATCAAAATAGTCAACTAATCAATTAATCCACTAATCATTGCAGCTCTTGCTGTATGATTACACAGGTGGTCGTGTGAGGGTTAAAAATAATGTACATTGACAATGCAGCACTAAATTTACATTTACTTTCCTTGAATGATGGACTTTAGATGGGTTGATGATTAGATTAGAAACAAGTTAGGCTGCAAAAACTATTAAGGACTAACAGAATAATCAGCAGGAGGAGGGAGAAAGGAGGAACATGTGGAACAAGGAGCACAGTAGTGAAAGGTTCCTCAGGAGAAGGAGGAGGAAGTATTTTTTTGAGGGTCAGGCCTGTTTGTGCGTCTCTGCTGTCAAAGCCTCTCCTGCAATAGCAGACGATGTTAAGACTTAAGAGGCCGGCCCCTCTCACATCGCCTCTCCCTCAGCACTGACAGCTCACTGAGACACACACACAATTCTGGACAACAGTACTCCCAACATGCATTGTCTTAAACTTTTTACCCCAATGCTCCTACCTTCTTTTTTAACCTATCTGCCCTTCCTTTATACTTCCCTTCTCCCCACTCTCTCGCTCTCCTTTGCTTCAGTTTCTCAAATTGTTTTTCCTGTTTCTATATTTCCTCTTCTTCTTCTCCTCTCTCTCTCTCTAATTGGTCTCTGCTAGGTTAGTTTAGACAGGCCTATTCATCATAGCACTATCCTCAGAGACAAACCCTCAGGGAGCGATGGGGAGATAGACAGAGTCAGACGAGAGGGCGAGAGGGTCTGCCGCTTGTCAACTCACTCCTCTCCTCTTTTTCCCCCTTCTTTCCTCCCTTTTCTCCCTCCCTCCTCTCTGTGCTCCGTTCATAGATGCCAGTTTTGCAGAGGAAAGGGGGGGGGGACGTAAGGAGGGAGGGAATGTAGACACATTAGTTAGGCTATTAGTTCAACAAGCTGCTTCCATGCCTGTCAATGGTCCGACATCCACACTCACACACACTCACACTCACACACAGACACACACAGACACACACAGACACAGAAAGACACACACAGACACACACAGACACACATGCTGTGCTCACATCTGACATTTGTTACATGTAGTATCTGTGTGAGGGAGTGATTGTGAGTGATGGGCATGGGGGGGGGGGGGGGGGGGGGCTTTACATTGAACTACATGTCTCATCATTCCTGGTGTCTGGGGGTTCTTAATGAGTGAAACACAGCACATAAGCACTCCGTTCAAGCCTCGCTCATCTTTACTACTGTCACTGTGTAATGCAAGCCTCGCTCATCTTTACTACTGTCACTGTGTAATGCATCTCTGTGACTTCTGTATATGTGTGTGTGTGTGTGTGTGTGTGTGTGTGTGTGTGTGTGTGTGTGTGTGTGTGTGTGTGTGTGTGTGTGTGTGTGTGTGTGTGTGTGTGTGTGTGTGTGTGTGTGTGTGAGAGAGAGAGAGAGAGAGAGAGAGAGAGAGAGAGAGAGAGAGAGCATGGGTGCTGCTGTAAAGGGCAATGAGAAGCATGTAGAAGCTCATTCTGTGAGGTCCAAATGTCTTCTGTGATAAGGTCAAACAAGATTTTTTTCCACTGTACATGTGTCAGAGAGTTTCTCTTCATTTGATGAGCCAGCAGAAGACCGACTTGTTTCACATGGACTTGATTTTTTTTTAATTTGCGTGAGCTGCACAGTTACAAGACCAAATGATTGAAGGTGATGAACAGGTGGCATACGACTACATGTGAAAATGAGATTGACACTTCCAAGGTTCATTAACATTAGTGCAAGCCAAACTTATTGGATTGTGACCCTTTAAAATGAAGATATGTCAGCTTGTGATCCGTCATTACATGTTACAAATGTCACTGAAAGATGGCCATTTCAACCAAACAGACATTTTTAGAGGTCTCGAAATGTAATCTAATCATTTATGAGCAAAAACATTGATTTGTAAAAAGTCTAAAAAATTAACATAATTTAGTGCTTCAGATTAATTTTTCTTTCTGTGTTACAATTCTGTTTACTCATGACTTCTCTGATTTATCTACTGACCCCATGGCGGGTTCCCAACTTGGTTGGTAATCATTGCTTTGTAAAAATTTCACCTCAAAACATGGAGCTTCATCAAATTAAAAACTCAGGGGATTATTGTAATACATTTCATACTTTTGGTTATGAAACATTTGTACCCACCAAGTAATTGCTGAGATCTTCGAACACAATTTTCTACAATGAAGTCAGATAGTCATGAAAACATAACAATCAAATGATGACGTCATGTTGGTTATCAACAAGCCAACAGTTTATCTAGGTTAGCTAAACAACGTTATTCTTGGCTAATGAGAGCACAGGAGATCTGCCTGAAGACACACAACTATGGTACGTACAGGAGATCAAAGTCTAGGAAACAGAGGGATGTTGGGTAATAATATTACCATTCACCTTCACTTTCTTTTTCGAATAAGTTTTTTAAACCTGGGGGTTTGATTAAAACCCAACTCAGAATCCTTCGGAAGGCTGTCCATATTAAACGATTCTGCACACCACAATTTACTTTTAACTGCCAACATTCAGTGCCAACATAGGAGGTGGTGTGTCTTTTATGTAGTAAGGTAGAGAGTTACGGTGTGGAGGCTGGATGGTTGATGTGTCTTCCTTTCTTCCACCCTAGCTACAATGTTTCCCTCACCTTACCCAAGTGTTTCTAAGTGCCTAACATTTTAACTATAGCTGAACTGTAATTATCACTATTATTCCCTAAATATCCCCTAAAGTAGTTGACATGCACACGTATTGTAGAAAATTTAAAATGTTTAAAAATGTTGGTGTTGGACTTGTAATGCAGTGTTCTGCAGAGACTTCCAATACCTGCCTAGTGATGAAACTTGTATGATCATGCTTGTGTTTCTTCCCCTGTCTGACTCCTTTTAAATGATTTTCAAATTTAAATTGATTATCAAATCTTGGCAAAGGACTTGGTGAATCTATAAAAAATTGGATGCAAGTTGTATTAAACCAGAGGAGTACAACTGCAGTTTTCCTTAAATTAAAATCAATACAAATAAAAAGCATGGTGTTTACATGCCAGTTGCATATCTTCAGTAATGTGTCTCCACCACCAAACCCATGATATATGAATACAGGACAAATGCACTCAGAGATAATTAGAAGAGAGTGAGGAGAGAGCAAAGATGGCAGAGAGAAAGAGCGGGGATGCAAACACAGCAGCAGTCATGAATATGCAACACGTGTATTAGTGCACCCCCTGCTCCTTATTTTTTCATCTGTATGTTTTGTCAGTTTCTCTCTTCTGTCTTCTCCTGTTTCACTCAAAGGCCCTGCTCTCTTACTCCTAATATCTCTTTAGCATCTCATCTTCTCATCACTCTCTCTCGCTCCTGTGTGAGCCCTTCTTCGTTAATCAGCTGAAGCCCAATTATACTCAGTTGGCCCTGCACCTCCTCTCTACAGGGGCTCTGGAGGGCCAAAAAATACCGATGCTGACTGACGTTAATTTGCATGACTTCTTGCCCTCCATAAGTACCACTGTTGTCTGTCTTCTCTTGTATAGGAAGGCAGAGGAAGAAGAAGAGGAGGGGAGGAGTAGAAAAGATATAACATGTCAGTGCCTCGTCATGTTATGTAATATGGAGCAATAGGAGGAGAGTAAAGAGGGCAGAGGGTGTCACACTGCTTTCTAACTATAATACGCACCGTCAAACCCTTATTTTTCAAGCAGACATTGATCTGACGGATCATATATCATCTCTGCATCTGTGACACAAATGTTGTTTCAGAAAATGGTAAATATTTGGCCAAATGTAAGGAGCATAGCGAGGCTGGTAAAACTATGGTGGTGCATCCATAAGATTTTGTGTCCAATGATCATAAGTATAAAATGTCTGTTGCCGGACCCCAACGGCAGTGACAGATTTTTTTCTTGGCAATTAATTTACTGTAATTGTGCACCACTGAAGCACAATAAACACTGACATGATACTGTAAGGTGATTGCAGAGGTGCCATTTGTCAAAATCTGGCTGTAATACTTGCAGGTATGTTATCTCACACTTCCTAAAAAAATTAAAATAATTAAATTTGACTTTTTCATTGTCTTATTTCTTAATTCATCTATTTACTGTTGTCTTTTACTGATGACTGTGCAACAAATTGCCCCTTGAGGGTTTAATACATAAAGATATCCTTGATCCATAACTGTTTTCACAGGCTGTGCAGTGCTCCCTGTAACCAACTGCTATGATGTTGGATGTCCATGTCGAACATTGCTCAAGGTTCCAACACTTTAGGTAAACATATGTACAAATATGCGTGTGTCTCTTTTTCCCCAGAACCCCCTAGCAGGTTAATCCAGCTCTGATCGCTGGAGTAAAAACACTGATTGTTAACTCTTACTTCAGTGTTTTTTTTTTAATTATATGAAGCGTTCACAGACAACCTTAGAGGGGTTGCCTTTGGTTGGCAAAGACCCAAAGTGAACACACACACACACACACACACACACACACACACACACACACACACACACACATGCACACACGCACACACACGCACACACAAAACCATATTTTGCCGTTCTGGTGTCTTGGGCAGACACCCAAGCTGCGGACAGCCTGGCCTGTGTCTCAAGCTGGGTATGTGCTGTTTTCTGTGTGTGCGGCGTGTTGTCGCCATGTCATGGCTTGTGTCCTATTATCACCCCTTTCCCCCTTCCTCCTCCTCCTTTCCTACACATACACACACACACCTCTGCCCCCTCCTGGACTCGGCCAGCAGCCAAGACTGCAGCACTGGGACTCTCCATTCACTCTGTTTGGTGGGGCGAGGAGAGTGTGTGTGTGTGTGTGTGTGTGTGTGTGTGTGTGTGTGTGTGTGTGTGTGTGTGTGTGTGTGTGTGTGTGTGTGTGTGTGTGTGTGTGTGTGTGTGTGTGTGTGTGTGTGTGTGTGTGTGGTAGTGGGGGGGTAGCAGATGCCCCAAGATCAGATCAGTGTCCCCAAAATGAAAGCAGCACTGTGGGGTAACACTGAGACAGAAAAAGACCTCAAATTCTAGAAGTCTGTGGCTTTCCAGAATGCTGCTGGATGTCGAGGAATTTGACATCAGCAAAAAGTGTGTTTCTGTGTGTGTGTGTGTGTGTGTGTGTGTGTGTGTGTGTGTGTGTGTGTGTGTGTGTGTATGTGTGTGTGTGTGTGTGTGTGTGTGTGTGTGTGTGTGTGTGTGTGTGTGTGTATTGTTTATATGTGTGTATGTGTGTATATGTGCAGCTAAGCACTCACACAGGACCTTTCAGTTCCAAAAAATTATTTTTTATTCTGAAGGACCAATAAAATTATGGCAAATATTTACAAATAATTACTTCTTAGCTTCACATTACAGGTACATAAATGGAATAATTCACCAACAACAGTCACTCAGGTGGACGGATGGACAGGTACACAGACTGAGTATGAAGAGATGCATCAAGCAAACTGCAATTTAATATTTCACAGTAAACTCAAACCCAGGAAATAAAATAATAATATTAACAATAGAAATATAAAAAATAAGCATAATATCAAATTCACCATTTATTTCCAGTTTTCTGAACAAAATTGGTCACAATTCAGGAACAAAAATTAAATGAAAAGTAAAAGGAGAGAAATCAAGTGATATGATATCTTTGGCAAATTCGCACTGCAGTAAAATACATTCAAATATTAAGACAACACACAACACACAAAGAGAAAAAACACCAAGTTTTTGTTTTGCAACTACTAGAAAATCGAATAAAAAACATACACATTTTCTTAAAGAAGCATATTTTTTACTTTTTTTTTAAAATCCTCCCCTCCAGAATATTTGAAGGCATTTCTTATCTTCATTTCGCGTTTGTATCTGTTAGTCTTTTCTGATATTTTATATGTTTTTTTGTACAAGAATCTATCATTTAAAACAGGCATCACAGGCTTTGGTGAATGTTACAGATATGTTTTCTTTTTGTCGCATTTGATTTTTGAAGAGTAGAGTGAGCTGAATCGTTAAAACCTAATTTCGTCTTTGCATCTGTCTGCGTTCTGATGTCTTTTGCTTGCTAATTATTTTAACTTTTTTTTTTTTTTTTTTTTACCAAAACGTCACAGATATAAATATCTCTTTAACACCCCAGATAGGAAGCCATGGACACAAAAGAAACTCCAGATTGTTACACGAAAGGCCACAGTAAGGTGAAAAATCATGTTATCTTTTTTTGTGTGTTTTTTTTTGTTGTTTTTTTTGTTTTTTTGATTGAAACATCTGCTTAAAAAGCACAGTCGATTTTTGTAGGCTGAGTCTTGTATATTTCTCCTCTTCCACAGTTGAATAATATTAAGATGTACAGAACATTGTAACACTTCAGTATTAGATCTGTCCAGAGCCTAGTTATATCAGCAAGCATGAAACAGATTGTGCCACTAATTGCTGTCAAGATGTGATGCTGAAATCCCCTCAGGTTTTACAAAGGCAGTAGCCATCTTCAAGGACTCATATTGAGATACAGTCAGGCGGTGCACACTCGGTGAGAAATCATAATAAAGGGGGAAAAATAATTTGCATTTATTTCAGTTTCCTATTTGATTTGGAGCTTGGGATAAAAATCCAGGATGCAATTGTATTTTCATGGACAGTAAACTAGCAGTGCTGGAAATGAAACTTTGTGTGTCTTTGTGTTTTAAAAGCTCTTTGAGAGGAATATGAGATGTGATCTCACAGAATATTCTTGGCCAAATAAAGATACCAGCAGCAATATTGCCATTGAAATGACCTCGCTTTGGCACAAAACACCCTGCTTCATTCCTATGCAGAATTCCTGACAGGACAGTGAGCATCACGTCTGAATAGTCAGAGAGAAAAGTAAGAAAGGAGAGAGAAAAGGATTAATAGGGTTGTCTGAACACAGAGGGAGGACTTTTTGAGGAAGGTCACAGGCATGAAATCAACAGAATAGTTTTAATATTCCTAATCCTGGTGGTGTGGCAGTGCTACAGGAGAGGAGAGGAGGGGAAGACGAGTGCATGAGATATGATGAGATTAGGGCTGAGGGAGGGGGGAAGAAGAAAGACGGGATGAGCTTCTGATGGCACAGCAGGTTTGGCCTCCCCTGGGGAACACAGGGGCATGAGAGGAGGGGCGATCGCCACTCCGCAAAGGACAAAGGGAGGGAGAGAGTGTGTCTGTTCTTACACTTAGGTGTGTGTGCGTGTGGCCTCTGCTCGTCGTGCTTCCTACAGTACCACCCACAATGACAGTCCCCCCTAATCGCTGCAGTCAATGTCATGGCTGCCAATCGAAACAACTACGGGCCAATGAGGATCCAGTCTCTCCCTATGTGAACCAATTAGGTCAAAGCAATGGCAAGGCAAGCTGTGTCACTATGAGATGCATAGTTAACAAATAATCCTGTTAATGTATCACCAGATTCTTGGCTACACTGGAGAAAGGGGGTAGGAGAATTTGGCCTGTTGGGTTCACAGCTTCTCACGAGGAGGCACGACTAGATTCACCTCTGCAAGGAGAAAGGCTTTCAATCAATATTTCTCCATGTTTACAGTAGAGTGTGTGCGAGGAAAAAAGAGTGTAATTCAGTTATAAGATGCTCCGGCTGGACAAAAAAAGCAATATTAATGAACAGACTTGTAATATTTCTGTCACTTACTTGGCTTTTTTGTATATTTTGTGCCTTTTTTGTCAGTATTCACTCCTTGTCAAGCCAGTGGAACCCTGTTTAGCCCTAATCTTTACGTATACTATGAGCTACGAATATTATGGATATCCCCTGAAACCTGCACATTTCAGTCACCTCCCTTAAAAACATTTCAGTATTACAGGAAGAATGTTAAAAATATAAAGTCACTGGATGGTAGGAAATCTTCCAAGTGACTTTGAAGCTTGAAAAAGCAGGTATGTTTCCCATGTTCATCATCTTAGTTTAATTTGTGTGTACCAATTCATCCAATAGTTATCGAGACATTTCACAAAAATCCATAAATGTCAACCTCATCATAATGCAAGAGGAAAAGATGATCATCAAAGTTTTTAGAATACAAAACATCATCTACGAACCATGAATGTCTGCAAGAAATTTAGTGTCAATCCATTGAGTAGATGTTGAAATATGAGTGTGAATTTCCCTGAATATGTGAAAAATGTAGGCTGCTCATGGCACTAGAGGAAAAGCCAGGGGATCACCAAAGTCATACGCTTTATACGTCGGGCAACATGGATATCTGCACCAAATTTCACAGCAATCCATCCAGAAGTTGTCAAAACATTTCACTAAAAGCCAAAAATGTCTGTGGCGCCACAGGTAATATCAGGGGATCACCAACATTATAGGGCTTCATCATCTGGGGACCATGAATACCTCTACAAATTGTAATGGCAGTCCATCAGATTAGAAACTGGTGGACTGACCGACAAACAAGCAACATTTAGTTCAACATATAAAGATCTCTTCCATTAAAGTCAATGCAAGGTTGCACCCATCATTGTTCAATGACTCAAGGGGTTGTTCAGCAACACAAGGTTTTGTGCTTCTGTGCCATCTACATGACTTGTATTGACTTAAACTGAACAGACCTTCTTAGCCAGAATAAAAAAATCTTCTTTGTAACTTTAGAGGTGCATGACGTCATTTTATCTAAGCTTGTAGATCACTGAGAGCATTTTCTACCATCCAGGGAGTTTATTTTTTCAACATTCTTCCAGTCACACATTATATGAATTGATCGAGACTGTGACTAATATGTCCAAGTTACCATAGATATCCTTACAAAATGGTGATACTTAGTATACAGTCCTGGATCAAGGTAAGGTCTTGTTATCAGAGCTGCAATGTTACTATTGGTACAGTGTACAAATTACTAACTGATGTTGATAGTGGTATTACTGTCTGCTACTTATTTGTGGAACTCTTCATATAGTCTACCATCCTGTGTTGGCCTCCACATGGTCAGAGTTTTATTTAGGGAGTTGAAGGAAGGGACACTGAATCTTGTTTTAGTGACGCGTGGTCAGTCAGGGGGGAGTTGACATATAAAACTAAAGGCACTGTCCTTGTTTTCAGCTGGTGTGGTTCAGGTTCAATAATGCCTCAGAAAGATCTAGAGAGAAAGACAGAAATAGGGACAGCTCCCGGCGCGGTGCTCACAGGCATCACAGCGAGAGAGCCGTCATAAGAATCTTCTTTAGAGTTGTGTATGCACAACTTTTAAGGTCTACAAATGTAAAAGGATCCACTCTATCACTATTTCAAAACCGAGAAACAACAAAGAATTGAGAAACTAACAGCTTTGTTCAGTGTTCATAGGTATATGTTTATATAGCTATATTTTATGTCTTACGCTGCAGATTTGGTGCCTCTAATCTGATAGCTATTAAAACTACACAGTAGCAAAGAAGTGCTACGGTCAGCCACACATACCCAAAACAAACAAACGAAAGATATGTAAACACTCGCAGACGATGGCTAAAACAACACCACAAACCTCTTAGTCTTTTTATCGTAAAGAAAGCTTCATCACTAAAATCTAAATTCAAATGTGAATAATTGAAATTGCTATTGACATTGTGACTTCTCTTTCACTGATATCTGTACAATTTTTGTATGGATAGATGTGAGACAGGAAGCTACATAGGTACAAGCGTAGGAAGATACTGCCCATTAACACAGATCAACATAGTGGGCCCCTCCAACTTTTAAGTAGGATAACACTGATTTTTGATCAGCGCTGAAGGGCAAATCTGTCCTACTCTGTCTGCACACTGAATGGGTAAGGCCTCGACCCTGGTGTCATGCATTGTCACAGCGCAGAACTGATGCAGGAGACAAACAAAAACAGAAAACAGTTTCACTTGTTTTTCACGAAAGCAATGCTTTTATAGAAACAATTTCAGGATGTCAAACAGCACAAGGACAAGCACTCAAAAATGGGTAGAAGAAGAAGAAGAAGAGGAAGTACTTCATGGTTCTGAAAAGAAATTTTAAAAAAGTAAAATGGCACCTTTAAATGATGATTGAGTCTCTTTGTGCTTTTGTAGTTAGTCAGCCGATCCACTGGGGGGGGCCATCTTTGGGGAGTTTAAAGAGAGAAATAGAAAGAGAGCAAGAGAGAGGGAAAGAGAGGGTGCCGCCACTTCCCGCTTCTTCATTTGAATATTCAGGAAGCGGATAAAAATGGCGTCTTATTCAATGGCACCTGTGTCAACTGATACCAGGCAACAAACTATAAACAGGAAAATTGCAGTCGGATTACATTTATAAACAAAGACTTCTTTCATATTGAAAGTTTTTAAGATTTCATATTTCACTGCATCGTCATGATCATCATCATCATCATCATCATCATCATCATCATCATCATCATCATCACTATTCTAGCACAACAGCGTGACACATATTATAAATCATTACAGGCATTCACTCTCATCATGGAGCGCAGCGCAGAAAAGCTTCTTAATATATTACTCTGTGTCTCCTCCATTTATAAATAGCTCTTGATCAGGACTAAATCTTGGCTGGGGAGGTAGGATAGCACCTTCCTGTACAATAACACTCCCTGGTTTTGGTCTGATGTGAAAACTCACACTATTCATTTTACAGTAGAGGCTCAGATTTTAGGTCTGTGCTTTGCTGAAAGGCCTGCCTGTCTGTCGGTCAGTGGTGTTCACACCACTTCCAATGTAAGTGTGGACATTAACTACAGTTTTTTCTTATTGGGGTGCTGAAAACACAGAGGGATATGGCTGTTAACATGTGTTTGAATTTGTGTAACTGAACACTCCCATTAAAAATCAGGGTATCCCATTCTTTAAGCATTAGAAGAAATGGGTTGAATCAACTGCAAAGAGTCTAGCATGACAAAGTTATGGTAGCAATTTTGGTCATTTAATGTTATGAAAATTAGATTGTCTTTACTTCACCGTAACATGGCATAGAAAATTGATTGATTCATGTCAGGTCATTAAAAGACTGTCTGAAAAAGTGATTTTTGCTCTAATCAGCTCAAATAATTTCATCAAAAACCTTAAAACACAACATTTGACCCAGCAGATCACAATGCAGACACTTTCTACTGACCTCTTAGATTGGTAAATGATTGGTTGAAAACAAATTCAAATAAGATAGGGATACCATGTCTTTATGTAGTATGAGAGTGCTCAAATTTTATGAAATGTTCTGATCAATCCTTTATCTTCCAGGTATTGACACTGCAACGCTTGTGTCCACACAGTAATGTAATACCCCTACAGTAAGTCTGTGTTGCAGGCTAGCCATGTGTGGGTTTGGGTAAGTGTCAATCAAAGAAAATTCAAACTTCACTGACGTCAGAAAGTTTGAAATGTTCTCCTCATTGTTGTCCATGTGTAGGCAGGCTTGAACTGAGCAGTGCTGGTGCTATCCGTTCCTCCCTCCCTCCCTCGTCGTCTTCCTCTCTGCATCCTCCTCCTCCCTCAGTAGGAGGGGTCAGTGGCGGTCGTAGGCGGAGGCTGTTGCAGTGGCAGCAGGGCCCGCCCCCCGTGATGTTGCACTGTAGTAGTACGGTGACCCTGGGATGCAACACAAAAACATTCAATTGTTTTAAATGAGATGAAAATGTTTACAGATTTATTATTATTATTTATTTATTTTTGTTCATTTCGGCCTAAATTCTGTTGGTTATTATGTGAAATGTTGGGACATGTTGACATTGCTACAACAAAGCCAACACTTATTATTCTTTTTGGCCACTTGGAGACAGTACAAAAAGCTGTAAACATGACATCCACATAGTATCACCTTAAAAAGTTGATAAAGTGAACATGTTGACAGACAGTTTCTTACAAATCCAGCAGATACGGATACTGCTACTACCGATACATTAGCATTCATTTAGAGTCGTGTTGATGAATGTGTAATGTTTGCTCTCTTTTTAGCTCTGTTTGGTCTCCACCAATACTTGAGGGAAATGGCTCTTTAGCTGCTAAATGCTACACTTTGTTCACCAGCTAGTTGCTAACTCGGTTTATCTTGATGAAAGTAAACTTGCAGGGCAGAAAACCAAATTATGTGCTAAAAAATGCAAATTTGGTCCGCAGAGCTCAGGCGAACTCAAGTGGAGTCAGATGATAATTATCAGAGGGTTTGGCACTATAGTCACCACTTTCTCATGCATTGTTCATACATAGAAAATGATTAACTAGTTTTACTATAAACCATTTTATTTATAGTTCAAAAATAAACACACAGGCAATGTAGATAATAATCCTTCATTGCACAGGAAAATAATTATAAAGAAGTTTATTTGTAGGACTTTTCAAAGCCAATGTTAGAAAATGCTTTACATAAACATAAGATTGATCTAACAAATGCAGCATAGAGAACATAATAAGATGACGAGCATAAAAGACAGAAAAATTATTCATAGGCTAACCGATAAAAAAATAGTTTTTAAGAAGTGATTTGAAAGAAGATGATGAAAACAGCAAGACCTTTCTTGCTTTGGTAACTTAGTTTCAGCCACATTCACAGATATCAGTATCAGCAATTACCTTGGTGAATTCAAGTTTTATTACTGATAGAAATGATGGTCAAACATGACAAAAATAAATTGTAATAATCTTGAATTATCCTTTAACCACTTGGGGTTACTGAAATGAAGTATAAATGTAAAATGAGCAGCTTCAATTTTCTCTTAAGATTATATTTTACTTTGAATGTGAGTAGTGAAAGGCACGGGTAAGATGACATGAGCTGATGAAGCTAATGACAGAAAAAATTAGTCTCCCTTTCATGTACCATCAATAAAATGGACTTTGTCTACTTCTTGACACCTTTTTCTTTCGTCTACTTCCACACGCACACGCACACACACACACACACACACACACACACACACACACACACACACACACACACACACACACACACACACACACACACACACACACACACACACACACACACACACCTGTCTCTGTCACTTCCATCAATCAGCCCAGCTGTGTGTTGACAGGTTATGTCTGTCAACAGTCCAGGTAATCTCAGGAGGCTCTTTGGGGAAGTGAGGCATTAAGCCGGCCTGACAAACTATTTAGTCTCACTCAAGACTTTCGACGCCCTCTCTCCCCTTTTGCCTCTTTTTTTCCCAAAACACACCATTCGTCACCTTTACTTTCATCCTTCCCCTCTTTTCCTCTGCATCATAACCTCTTCCTTCCTTTTGCCATCAATCTTAAACCTTTCAAGGTGCCCCAACGTGCATCCTGTCCTCTTCTTATCATATTAAAGATACCTTAGAGTCTCTTTTTTTGTTTTCCTTTCTTTCAATTCTCTGCTACCATCTTTCCTCATGATTTCACCTCCTTCTGTAAATACACCTGCATTATCACACACACTCTTCACTTGTCTCTAATCTTTCATATGCTTTCTTTCTTTCTTTCTCTCTTTCTCCACCTACCTTGCATCTGTCCTGCCTGGCTGGTGAAGAGACTGGAAGAGCAGCCGATTTCCGTCCCCAGGAGAGACCCATAATCCTGCTGAAACACTGGGGACAACAGAAGGATGGAGGGAATTAAAGAGGGAGCAGAGAGGTGAAGAGAGGTAAGGGTGTGGGTGGGGGTGGGGTGGGGGGGCAGTACAGGTCAGCACAGCCTGACCCCCTCTCACCTATTGACCTTTACACCATCACCCCTTGACCGTTTCACCTTTAAACGTGACCCCAAAAATGGTTCCCTAGACAATGACTCTGACGCTGACTGTTGTTGGCTCAGGGTTAATTTTTTTCCCCATTAAAACACTAATGCAAAGGTGTAAAGACAGTGTAACCGAACTTTCAGAAAAAACATTTGAAATCAAGTGAAAATATCTCATCTGAAGTGATGGTTTGGAAAACAAAGTGGTCTGAGAGTTACTCATTCGGAGTAGTAGTGATTCATGGATATTAAAGGGTTAAACTTGCAATATTTTGTATTTTTCTTATTGTCAACAAACACTGTCTCTTAATACTTTCTCTCTTCTTTAACCTGCCAGTAGCTCAACCACATTTGTTCCAACTAAAGATCGAAATCTTATGGATTCTTTTTTAAAAGGCTAAGTTTCCTAAAACATAATTAGTTATTAGTCCTAATTAGTTTTTCATTTTCATTTGTCACTCGAGCACTTCATCCCAATGAAGGAACGCCCACTGCAACAGTATTGATCAATGATGTGTTTTTAATAGTTTTTTGGTCAATGATAGAGGTCTATTACACAAAGGAATAATCTATATCAAGTTTTGTCTACAAAGGCAATAATCAATATTACGATCAACTCATAACAATTAAGGAAAACATTGAATATGAACAACAATGACTTATTCACACATTACTACACCATATACACAATAAATAATAAACTACCTATCACTATCACCTGTCCTATTAGTAACTCAGGCCACCACTTGACAAAACAAAACAAAAAACAGAAATTTAGACTGTATGTCAAGCCATTATGATTAATGTGAAAGTGGTTGCGTGAAAAATGAAAAATATAAGTCAGAGTCAGTTTCCTCTAGAGTAACTATAAATACTCAAATCCAACAAATCCCAAAATGCAACACTGATGAGATGCAAATAAATGCCTC